>NC_083761.1:1818111-1985611 GCF_963514075.1 Conger conger | reverse complement strand
CGCCTCCCCCGCCCCCGCCTCCCCCCCCAAGGAGGAGAAGATGGAGGCCGGGCCCTCCTGCTCCTCCTCCTCCTCGTCCTCCTCGTCCGGCTCCCCGCCGGAGGGGGCGGGCGCGTTCGGGCAGCCTGCGGGGGGCGCCAAGGAGCAGGAGGAGGAGGCGCAGGAGCAGGAGGAGAGCCGGGCGGGGAAGGCGGGCGAGGACGACGCGCCGTTCCCCTCCTCCTCCTCCTCCACGGCGGGCCTGGCGGGGCTGGACGCCCCGGGCTGCCCCCTGCAGGACACGGACTGCACGCACGGCGGGCTGTGGAACGTGGCGGCGCAGCAGGATGCCCTGGACTCGCTGTGCCGGACGCTGGAGACCGCCATCGCGGCCGTGGGCAAGACGGCCGCCAAAGGCGCTCGAGCCGCCGGCCCCGCCTCCTCCTCCGGGTCTTGACGGCATTTCCAGCTCCCGTCCGGCTTTTTAAACCCCCCCCCCCTCTCTCTCTCTCTCTCTCTCTCTCTCTCTCTCACACAAACACCCATGAAACCGGATTAACCACGCTTCTCCCCCTCTCCCCCCCTCTCTCCGTCTGTCTGTTTTAGTTTTAAAAGAACTCCACCCCCCCCCGCCGTCCTGAGCCGTCTCTGCGCTTCGTTCTCGTCACATGACCTCTCGTTCAGCTTGAATGGCGATGATTCGTACCGTGCGGACGTCTGTTCGTACGCTCCTATGCTTGAAGCGTCTGGGCTGGGAAACGTGCGCCAACACGAAACGAAAAAACAAAACAAAAACAAACTCATAAAGGACTGCAGTTATAGCACATTCTCTCAAAAGGGCGACAGATAAAACCTTTATTTTACCCTCTTCTCTTTCATTTTTACTTATTTCCAGAGTTCTTTGGAGTGCTTTCTTTGTTTGAGGTTGCTGTAAGGAGGGGGGAAGGTTTACAGAGTTTTAGTCTTCTGTACGTAATAATTTAATTTTATTGCATTTTTACTGTGTATAAAATGGTGTCTCCTGTGCCAGTTTTGTACTTTATTAAGGAGGCTGGCTGCCTCCAGCTGGTGTGGTTATATCCAGACTAAGTTTACTTGTACATTGCGGAACCACATGAACCTTGATTCTGTTAAGAATCCTCCCTAGTTGTGTCCTGGCCGTGTATATGAGTATATATGGTGCTTTATTTGGCAGGCGGTTGTGAGCTGGCGGTGTACAGGAGTATATATACGGTGCTTTATTTGGCAGGCCTACCTGTGGATGGAATAAAGCACTGTTGGTGGAACAGTTGGAGCTTTATTTTATTTACTGAAAAAACATTCCATATTATATTGTCATTCTTGCATTTCCTGATGTTTGTTTCTTTTCTTTTTTTTGTTTTGTTTTATTTTAATTGAGGATAACTTAATAAAAATTATAATATGAATGATTATCAACCAGAATCGACTAGAAACTCAAGAGATTGGTTTGTCTTTTGTACCCATACGCACACACACGTGCACACGAACACGCACACAATGATACTCTACTTGGTTGTTGTCTGTATGTGATGATGTGTGTGTCTGGCTTTATTTCGGGGGAAAGCACGTCTCCAGTGAAGTTTGAACCTCCGACCCTTTTCTCTCCCTCTCCCTCCCTCTCCCTCTCTCTCCCTCCCTCTCTCTCCCTCTCTCTCCCTCTCCCTCCCTCTCCCTCTCTCTCACTCTCTCTTGTCCACAAGGCTGGGCTGGAACCAACTGGCCTGTCGTTGAGAGTCCCCGCCATTGGTCAGTTCCTCTCCGGGTCAGAGCATCCGATTGGCCAGTTCCTCGCTGGGTCAGAGCGGCTGATTGGCAGGTTCCTCCTGGTGTTCCTCACGGCACACTGGACCCAGTTCACAGGCCTGATCTGTGCCTTTTAATTTATTTTTTACAATGATCGAAAGTCTCTTTTTAACAAGCGTTCATGTGAGATTTCATCTCAGCTCACGTTGTGGAATAATGATTTCATATTTTACTGACACTTTTATCCAAAGCAACTTACAATTGATTAGACTCAGCAGGGGACAATCCCTACAGTGGAGCAGATCTTATTGTGGGTACACCGGGGCTTGAACCCCCAACCTTCCGGGTCTCAGCCACTAGGCCACCCTACGTTGTCTGAATGTCCCCCCCCCCCCCCAGCTCCTTGCACTGAAACACATCTCCTTTGTGCATATTTACTATTTACTACTTGTTTTTTGTTTGTTTTGGTGGGGGTAGTATTGGGGGGTAGTATTAGTCAACCATTTTAAAGATCATCTGCCATGTTTGGGGATTTTGGTTAAATTCAAATGAAAATGCCTGTTGCAAAATCCTAAGTCCCATTTCACTTTTATTCTTGATTGGCACTTTACTGTAATGTTTTGGTTTTTACCCACTGTGAAATTATGTAAAACATAAAGGTTAAGTATAATTGTAATAAAATTCTAATTCAAGTTTTTTTCTGAACTTAAAACATTGCTTCGGTCCTTTGGTGTGGCACAGGGTCCCTTCTGCTGGAGTGAGTTTAACCACCAGACAGAAAACTGCGTCTCAAATCTCACCACAGATCTCCCATCTGCTCTTGAATGAATGAATGAATGAATGAATGAATGTTTCTTTATTTCGAACATTAACATAAAAACATTTTGAAAATAATAAGTACAATACACAATACATTAAAAACATCTTAAAACAAAAAGGAGAAAAAAAAACAAAAAACATAATAATGTACAATATTAATCATAATTACAATGAAAATAATAGTATTTGTTCGTAAAGGAGTAGGAATGAAGCCACTGCTTATCTGGTCCTACCCCTATTTACTTCAAAAATAAACTTAAATCAGGTCTCTGTCAACATTCTATTTAATTCCTTTTCATATTTCCTTATTTTCCTTTTAACCTGAGCCATAATGTACCTTATTGCCATGTGCCCTCACCCCCCCCCCCCCCCCCCACTTCCTCTTCTCTGTATCCCTCAATCATAATATTTTTAAACTTTTTCTTAAACAATATAATAGTTCTACTTTATTTCATCATTCAAACTCCACCAAATGAAATGCTCATGCTCTTCAAATTTGTGCGAACACGGCGTTTCTCAAAATTATTTTTCCCTCTTAAATTATACCCACATTCTTTGTCCTTAAATAACTTTCGAATGTTACAGGGGAGTAAATGATTCTTTGCTTTATACAACATTTCAGCAGTTTTGAACTTGACCAGATCCATAAACTTGAGACACTTGGAATTCAGAAATAATATATTAGTATGTTCCCTGTGCCCAACATGGTGTACAATTCTTAATGCTCTTTTTTGGAGTATACATAATGGTTGTAAAGTTGTTTTATAGGCATTCCCCCAAACCTCCACACAGTAAGTCAAATACGGCAGTACAAGTGAACAATATAAAATATACAACACCCTTTGTTCCAGTATATGTTTGGCTTTCCCCAACACAGCAATGCTCCTTGATAGTTTGGATCTTATATATTTTACCTGTGGCTTCCAAGAAACTTTACAGTCTAGTATTACCCCTAGAAATTTTATTTCATATACCCTCTCAATATCAACCTGGTCCACAACCAGTTGTGTCTATTTTACGATTACCAAAAATCATTAATTTGGTTTTATTCAAATTCAATGATAATCTATTTACATCAAACCATGTTTTTAATTTATTAATTTCTATTTTAACCATCGCTAAGAGCTGTTCTAAATTATCTCCGGAACAAAGAATGTTGGTATCATCTGCAAATATAACCAATTTAAATTATTTTGATACTTTATATATATCATTTATATATAAAATAAACAATATTGGACCAAGTACTGACCCTTGCGGGACTCCACATATAATGACTAAGCAAGATGATTTGTGATCTCCCAACTGTACAAATTGTTGCCTGTTGCTGGTATAGCTTTTTAACCACTTAAGCCCTACTCCTCTGATCCCGTACCTTTCCATTTTACTAAGCAATATATCATGATTAATTGTATCAAACGCTTTCTTTAAATCTATAAATATTCCTACAGCATACTTTTCCTTATCTATAAAATTTGTTATTTCCTCTGTTAGCTCCATTAATGCCATAGCTGTTGACTCTAAAACCATATTGGCTATCTGATAATAAGTTATGTTCCTCGATAAAGTGGTCTAATCTATTAATGAAACATTTTTCTAAGATTTTAGAGAATTGAGATAGTAGCTCTGAGTCCTGTCCTTCCCTAAGCAGAGCACTGATTGGTCAGTGCTGTGAGTCCTGTCCTTCCCTAAACAGAGCTCTGATTGGTCACAGTGCTCAGAGTCCTGTCCTTCCCTAAACAGAGCTCTGATTGGTCACAGTGCTCAGAGTCCTGTCCTTCCCTAAGCAGAGCTCTGATTGGTCAGTGCTGTGAATCCTGTCCTTCCCTAAACAGAGCTCTGATTGGTCACAGTGCTCAGAGTCCTGTCCTTCCCTAAGCAGAGCTCTGATTGGTCAGTGCTGTGAGTCCTGTCCTTCCCTAAGCAGAGCTCTGATTGGTCACAGTGCTCTGAGTCCTGTCCTTCCCTAAACAGAGCTCTGATTGGTCAGTGCTCTGAGTCCTGTCCTTCCCTACGCAGAGCTCTGATTGGTCAGTGCTGTGAGTCCTGTCCTTCCCTAAACAGAGCTCTGATTGGTCACAGTGCTCAGAGTCCTGTCCTTCCCTAAACAGAGCTCTGATTGGTCACAGTGCTCAGAGTCCTGTCCTTCCCTAAGCAGAGCTCTGATTGGTCAGTGCTGTGAGTCCTGTCCTTCCCTAAACAGAGCTCTGATTGGTCACAGTGCTCAGAGTCCTGTCCTTCCTTAAGCAGAGCTCTGATTGGTCAGTGCTGTGAGTCCTGTCCTTCCCTAAGCAGAGCTCTGATTGGTCACAGTGCTCACAGTCCTGTCCTTCCCTAAACAGAGCTCTGATTGGTCACAGTGCTCAGAGTCCTGTCCTTCCCTAAACAGAGCTCTGATTGGTCACAGTGCTCAGAGTCCTGTCCTTCCTTAAGCAGAGCTCTGATTGGTCAGTGCTGTGAGTCCTGTCCTTCCCGAAGCAGAGCTCTGATTGGTCAGTGCTGTGAGTCCTGTCCTTCCCTAAACAGAGCTCTGATTGGTCAGTGCTGTGAGTCCTGTCCTTCCCTAAGCAGAGCTCTGATTGGTCAGTGCTCTGAGTCCTGTCCTTCCCTAAGCAGAGCTCTGATTGGTCACAGTGCTCTGAGTCCTGTCCTTCCCTAAGCAGAGCTCTGATTGGTCAGTGCTGTGAGTCCTGTCCTTCCCTAAGCAGAGCTCTGATTGGGCAGTGCTGTGACTCCTGTCCTTCCCTAAGCAGAGCTCTGATTGGTCAGTGCTGTGAGTCCTGTCCTTCCCTAAGCAGAGCTCTGATTGGTCAGTGCTCAGAGTCCTGTCCTTCCTTAAGCAGAGCTCTGATTGGTCAGTGCTGTGAGTCCTGTCCTTCCCTAAGCAGAGCTCTGATTGGTCACAGTGCTCTGAGTCCTGTCCTTCCCTAAGCAGAGCTCTGATTGGTCAGTGCTGTGAGTCCTGTCCTTCCCTAAACAGAGCTCTGATTGGTCACAGTGCTCAGAGTCCTGTCCTTCCTTAAGCAGAGCTCTGATTGGTCAGTGCTGTGAGTCCTGTCCTTCCCGAAGCAGAGCTCTGATTGGTCAGTGCTTTGAGTCCTGTCCTTCCCTAAACAGAGCTCTGATTGGTCAGTGCTGTGAGTCCTGTCCTTCCCTAAACAGAGCTCTGATTGGTCACAGTGCTCTGAGTCCTGTCCTTCCCTAAACAGAGCTCTGATTGGTCAGTGCTGTGAGTCCTGTCCTTCCCTAAGCAGAGCTCTGATTGGTCAGTGCTGTGAGTCCTGTCCTTCCCTAAACAGAGCTCTGATTGGTCAGTGCTGTGAGTCCTGTCCTTCCCTAAACAGAGCTCTGATTGGTCACAGTGCTCACAGTCCTGTCCTTCCCTAAACAGAGCTCTGATTGGTCACAGTGCTCAGAGTCCTGTCCTTCCCTAAACAGAGCTCTGATTGGTCACAGTGCTCAGAGTCCTGTCCTTCCCTAAGCAGAGCTCTGATTGGTCAGTGCTGTGAGTCCTGTCCTTCCCGAAGCAGAGCTCTGATTGGTCAGTGCTGTGAGTCCTGTCCTTCCCTAAGCAGAGCTCTGATTGGTCAGTGCTGTGAGTCCTGTCCTTCCCTAAGCAGAGCTCTGATTGGTCACAGTGCTCTGAGTCCTGTCCTTCCTTAAGCAGAGCTCTGATTGGTCAGTGCTGTGAGTCCTGTCCTTCCCTAAGCAGAGCTCTGATTGGTCACAGTGCTCACAGTCCTGTCCTTCCCTAAACAGAGCTCTGATTGGTCACAGTGCTCAGAGTCCTGTCCTTCCCTAAACAGAGCTCTGATTGGTCACAGTGCTCAGAGTCCTGTCCTTCCTTAAGCAGAGCTCTGATTGGTCAGTGCTGTGAGTCCTGTCCTTCCCGAAGCAGAGCTCTGATTGGTCAGTGCTGTGAGTCCTGTCCTTCCCTAAACAGAGCTCTGATTGGTCAGTGCTGTGAGTCCTGTCCTTCCCTAAGCAGAGCTCTGATTGGTCAGTGCTCTGAGTCCTGTCCTTCCCTAAGCAGAGCTCTGATTGGTCACAGTGCTCTGAGTCCTGTCCTTCCCTAAGCAGAGCTCTGATTGGTCAGTGCTGTGAGTCCTGTCCTTCCCTAAGCAGAGCTCTGATTGGGCAGTGCTGTGACTCCTGTCCTTCCCTAAGCAGAGCTCTGATTGGTCAGTGCTGTGAGTCCTGTCCTTCCCTAAGCAGAGCTCTGATTGGTCAGTGCTCAGAGTCCTGTCCTTCCTTAAGCAGAGCTCTGATTGGTCAGTGCTGTGAGTCCTGTCCTTCCCTAAGCAGAGCTCTGATTGGTCACAGTGCTCTGAGTCCTGTCCTTCCCTAAGCAGAGCTCTGATTGGTCAGTGCTGTGAGTCCTGTCCTTCCCTAAACAGAGCTCTGATTGGTCACAGTGCTCAGAGTCCTGTCCTTCCTTAAGCAGAGCTCTGATTGGTCAGTGCTGTGAGTCCTGTCCTTCCCGAAGCAGAGCTCTGATTGGTCAGTGCTTTGAGTCCTGTCCTTCCCTAAACAGAGCTCTGATTGGTCAGTGCTGTGAGTCCTGTCCTTCCCTAAACAGAGCTCTGATTGGTCACAGTGCTCTGAGTCCTGTCCTTCCCTAAACAGAGCTCTGATTGGTCAGTGCTGTGAGTCCTGTCCTTCCCTAAGCAGAGCTCTGATTGGTCAGTGCTGTGAGTCCTGTCCTTCCCTAAACAGAGCTCTGATTGGTCAGTGCTGTGAGTCCTGTCCTTCCCTAAACAGAGCTCTGATTGGTCACAGTGCTCACAGTCCTGTCCTTCCCTAAACAGAGCTCTGATTGGTCACAGTGCTCAGAGTCCTGTCCTTCCCTAAACAGAGCTCTGATTGGTCACAGTGCTCAGAGTCCTGTCCTTCCCTAAGCAGAGCTCTGATTGGTCAGTGCTGTGAGTCCTGTCCTTCCCGAAGCAGAGCTCTGATTGGTCAGTGCTGTGAGTCCTGTCCTTCCCTAAGCAGAGCTCTGATTGGTCAGTGCTGTGAGTCCTGTCCTTCCCTAAGCAGAGCTCTGATTGGTCACAGTGCTCACAGTCCTGTCCTTCCCTAAACAGAGCTCTGATTGGTCACAGTGCTCAGAGTCCTGTCCTTCCCTAAGCAGAGCTCTGATTGGTCAGTGCTGTGAGTCCTGTCCTTCCCTAAACAGAGCTCTGATTGGTCACAGTGCTCTGAGTCCTGTCCTTCCCTAAGCAGAGCTCTGATTGGTCAGTGCTGTGAGTCCTGTCCTTCCCTAAACAGAGCTCTGATTGGTCACAGTGCTCTGAGTCCTGTCCTTCCCTAAGCAGAGCTCTGATTGGTCACAGTGCTCTGAGTCCTGACCTTCCCTAAGCAGAGCTCTGATTGGTCAGTGCTGTGAGTCCTGTCCTTCCCTAAGCAGAGCTCTGATTGGTCAGTGCTGTGAGTCCTGTCCTTCCCTAAACAGAGCTCTGATTGGTCACAGTGCTCTGAGTCCTGTCCTTCCCTAAGCAGAGCTCTGATTGGTCAGTGCTCTGAGTCCTGTCCTTCCCTAAGCAGAGCTCTGATTGGTCACAGTGCTCTGAGTCCTGTCCTTCCCTAAGCAGAGCTCTGATTGGTCAGTGCTGTGAGTCCTGTCCTTCCCTAAGCAGAGCTCTGACTGGTCAGTGCTGTGAGTCCTGTCCTTCCCTAAGCAGAGCTCTGATTGGTCACAGTGCTCAGAGTCCTGTCCTTCCCTAAACAGAGCTCTGATTGGTCACAGTGCTCAGAGTCCTGTCCTTCCCTAAGCAGAGCTCTGATTGGTCACAGTGCTCAGAGTCCTGTCCTTCCCTAAGCAGAGCTCTGATTGGTCAGTGCTGTGAGTCCTGTCCTTCCCTAAACAGAGCTCTGATTGGTCAGTGCAGTGAGTCCTGTCCTTCCCTAAACAGAGCTCTGATTGGTCACAGTGCTGTGAGTCCTGTCCTTCCCTAAGCAGAGCTCTGATTGGTCACAGTGCTCAGAGTAATGCTTAAGCGGGGCTCCTTCCCACCACGGAGCTCTAATCGTTCACAGTGCTGTGAGTCCTGTCCTGGCTGTGGCTGTTTGCACTGCTGGTTGACGTCTTCCTTTTTGGGATTCTCCTCCTGAAACACCAACAGACATTCCGTTCACTCTTTCATGGAAACTTTTTCGTTAAATTTGTTTGCATTGTGTGCCATATGGGTCTCTTAACTGATTGCTGCTTCCTGATTCAGAAGCAAGTGAATTCCTAAACAGAAGAAGAGAAATGGTTACCTTGTTAAAGTTCACGTCCGGCGGCCTGTTCATACTCATGCGTCTGTGCCTGGAATGACATTATATTGATTATACAGTTAAAATCCCTGACTGCTGCCAATTTGAGGAAATGAATGAATGGCAGATATGTGTGTAGGCAGTCGGCGTGTCGGGAGTGGACGTGTTGGGACTGGGCGTGTTGGGACTGGGCGTGTTGGGAGTGGACGTGTTGGGACTGGGCGTGTTGGGACTGGGCGTGTTGGGACTGGGCGTGTTGGGAGTGGGCGTGTCGGGAGTGGGCGTGTTGGGACTGGGCGTGTTGGGAGTGGGCGTGTTGGGAGTGGACTTGTTGGGAGTGGGCGTGTTGGGACTGGGCGTATCAGGGAGTGGGCGTGTTGGGAGTGGACGTGTTGGGGAGTGGATTTCACTGCTGTGAAACGAGGAGGGGGAGGAGTGCAGGCTGCTTCGGGAAAGGATCCTGATTGAAGGAAAACGGGGAGCTGACCGTCGTCTGATGGACATACACGCCCACTGGTGCACAATGACGTCAAATCTCATTTACCAGGAAGTGGATGGGAAAAAATCCTTGGTATGAAAATAGCAATTTTCTTCTTTTTTTGGGAATGTACAGTAAAAGTCCTTTTTTATTTTTGTCAATTAACAAAATGCATGAACAGAAGAAGTGAATGAACAGAAGAAAAATCTAAATCAAATCAATATTTGGTGTGACCACCCTTTGCCTTCAAAACAGTATAAATTCTTCTTGGTATACTTGCACACAGTTTTTGAAGGAACTCAGCAGGTAGGTTCCAAACATCTTGGAGAACTAGCCGCAGTTCTTCTGTGGATTTAGGCAGCATCTTGTTCTTCTTTACGCTGAAGATAGTTCTTAATGACATTGGCTGTATGTTTTGGGCCGTTGTCCTGCTGCTGAATACATTTGGGACCAATCAGATGCCTCCCTGATGGTATTGCATGATGGATAAGTATCTGCCTGTACTTCTCAGCATTGAGGAGACCGTTAATTCAGACCAAATCCCCAACTCCATTTGCAGAAATGCAGCCCCAAACTTGCAAGGAACCTCCACCATGCTTCACTGTTGCCTGCAGACACTCATTCTTGTACCGCTCTCCAGACACTCATTCTTGTACCACTCTCCAGCAGTTTGTTGAAGGCAAACAAACTGCCTTCAGCCACAGCCAAATATTTCACCTTTTGACTCATCAGTCCAGAGAACCTGCTGCCATTTTTTACCTCAGAGGTAGGGCTTTTTGGCCGCAATTCTTCCATGAAGACCACTTCTGACCAGACTTCTCCGCACAGTAGATGGGTGTACCTGGGTCCCACTGGTTTCTGCCAATTCCGAGCTGATGGCACTCCTGGACATCTTCCGATGGTGAAAGGAAGTAAGCATGATGGCTTTCATCTGCTGCACTAAGTTTCATGGCCGACCACTGCGTATACGGTCTTTAATGTGGCCGATTTCTTTGTGCTTCTTCAACAGAGCTTAGACAGCACATCTGGAAACCCCTGTCTGCCTTGACATTTCTGCCTGGGAGAGACCTTGCTGATGCAGTATAAGTACCTTGTGTCTTGTTGCTGTGCTCAGTCTTGCCATGGTGTATGACTTCTGACATTAAACTGTCTTCAGCAACCTCACCTTGGAAGCAGAGTTTGACTGTTCCTCACCCAATTTTAACCCTCCAACACAGCTGTTTCTGTTTCAGTTAATGATTGTGTTTTAACCTACATATTAAATTGATGATCATTAGCTCCTGTATTGGTATAATTGGTTTATCACACACCTGACTATATGCCTACAAAATCCCTGAAGTTGTGCAAGTGTACCAAGAAGAATTGATGCTGGTTTGAAGGCAAAGGGTGGTCACACCAAAAATTGATTTGATTTAGATTTTTCTTCTGTTCACTCACTTTGCATTTTGTTAATTGATAAAAATAAACTATTCAAATTTATATTTTTGAAAGCATTCTTACAGCTTTACAGCATTCACACCTGCGTAAGACTTTTTCACAGTACTGTATGCTTTAAGACGTAAGTGTTCATATGGTTTGGAAGAATTGGCAAGATTGAGGGAAAAAGTTGATTTTGATTTCAGCTCGTCCTGACCAACCCAGCAGTCCTTTCTCCGTCTGGGGATTTTGAGTTTGTGTTGAACTCAAAATGTGTATGGCACACAAAATAAACCTGGCTCACTTACATCACCACCGCCACCAATCCCAGCATGCTCAGCGCCAGCAGCACGCCCAGAACGATGTCGCGCGTCTGCTGGGAGGAGTCTGGCTCCCCTGGCCCCGTCTCCACGGCGTATTCCACTTCCTGTCCGAACACCTTGGCCAGCTCGGCCGTCACAGCGTCCCTCTCGCTCTGCAGCTTCCTGTGGACGACAGCGGCGCGGCCTGATGACATCACTCACTCTACCAGCTGCCTAGCAGCCCAGTGCAGTTCATATGATAAAGCCCTAAATACGTTGCATTAATTATTTAGCTGACACTCTTATCCAAAGCTACTTACAGTTGATTAGACTAAGCAGGGGCCAATCCACCGTGGAGCAATGTGGGGTTAAGGGCCCAACAGCTGTGCGGATCTTATCGTGGCTTCACTGCGGCTTGAACCACCAACCTTTCAGGTCCCACTCAGGCACCTTAGCCACTCGACCATAGGCACCTTAGCCACTAGGCTATAGGCACCTTAGCCACTAGGCTACAGGCACCTTAGCCGCTAGGCTATAGGCACCTTAGCCCCAAGGCTACAGGCACCTTAGCCCCAAGGCTACAGGCACCTTAGCCCCAAGGCTACAGGCACCTTAGCCACTAGGCTATAGGCACCTTAGCCACTAGGCTACAGGCACCTTAACCACTAGGCTACAGGCACCTTAGCCACTAGGCTACAGGCACCTTAACCACTAGGCTACAGGCACCTTAGCCACTAGGCTATAGGCACCTTAGCCACTAGGCTACAGGCACCTTAGCTACTAGGCTATGGGCACCTTAGCCACTTTGTTACAGGCCGCGGCCAGTAATTGGCTGATCACAGGTGACCAGTTTTCGACTCTTACCTTTTGACGTCTTCAGAGGGCACGATGTCTCCGGTGGTATCCATGGCAATCAAGGTGACATACGTCTTGCTGGTCTCCCTGGAGGACCTGGCCCCGCCCCCGCCCCCAAAGGTGCTGATGCTTGTGATGCTGAGGATCTTCACTGTCCAATCCAGCGCGATCTCCAGGGACCTGGGGCGTGTCAGGAACAACAAACAGCCAATCAAAGGCCTTGCAATGGACGCTGAATGTACGCAATATGACATTACATAACAGTCATTTAGCTGATGCTTTTATCCAAAGCAACTAACAGTTGATTAGACTAAACAGGGGCCAATCCCCCCGGAGCAATGTGGTGTTAAGGGCCCAACAGCAAGCCGTAATGTGTAAATAGATAATGCATAGAAAGAGATGGTGGTGGGTCAGTGACATTTTGGGGCTGTTTTAATTCCAGAGGTTAAGATCAATGGTATCATGTATTCCATGAAGTATCAGGCAATTCTGGCCAATTTTCTCTCCCACAAGGCTGAGACGAGTATTTTTTGTAGATTGCCAGTCAAGGGTGCCAATAATTCTGGAGCCCACTGTGTGTAATGTACCCCCAAAGGGGAATTCACATGGTCACTGACAGCAGAGCGAAGATGTCCAGGCATAAGAACAGGAACAGTGACCACATGCCACCCTCACCGATACTGACATGACATGCACAGACTAAGCAGCATTCAGACCTGGGTTAAATGTGTAATTGTTTTAGATTCAAATACGTTTCTACACTTTACTGAGCTTGTCTGGTGTATTGGAACTTATGAAATACTCTCAAAAAGTGTAAATCTTTCCTTCTGGTCATCTTGGTTGGCTTAATTGCACCAGGCAAGATCAATCAAGCACAGAAAAAAAAAAAAAGAATTTGACCCAGGTCTGGAAGGTATCCTGAGTTATCTGGATAACTGCACTGCGTAAAACCCGGTTTCCACTTAATCTGGAACATGGAAGTGAAAAGAGCTGTTCCGGGTTTTACTCCGTTCAGTTATCCAGATAACTCCGTAATCCTGCTTTGTGCCACATTCATTCATTCATTATCCTAACCCGCTTATCCTGAACAGGGTCACAGGGGGGCTGGAGCCTATTCCAGGATACATTGGGTGAAAGGCAAGAATACACCCTGGACAGGTCGCCAGTCCATCGCAGGGCACACACACCATTCACTCACACACTCATACCTACGGGCAATTTAGACTCTCCAATCAGCCTAACCTGCATGTGTTAGGACTGTGAAAGGAAACCGGAGTACCCGGAGGAAACCCACGCAGACACGGGGAGAACATGCAAACTCCGCACAGAGAGGCCCCGGCTGACAGGGATTCGAACCCAGGACCTCCTTGCTGTGAGGCGGCAGTGCTACCCACTGCACCATCCATGCCGCCACTTTGTGCCACATGCCAACCCAAATATGTAACCGCAGATAATAAATAGATCCGACATCTCTCTCATGAAAGAAGCTAGCTGCATAGGGACAGCTTGTATAAATAGTGATATGTTTGCTTCTGTGATCATCTCACCTCTCCATTTCCACAACATTCTTGTCCACCGTGTTGATGGGCAGGTTCAGAGAGATGACCACCATGTCGTCCGCTTTGCGCTCCTGGATTATCACCTGGAGCATCGCACACAGGTGAGAAGTTCCCCAACTCATGTCTGCAGCTACTTCACTCAGCTCACATCCAGAAACCCAACTCTGAACGTAAATTAGCCTTTAGCCTTTGAACAGTGGGGTTTTTCTAGAATGTTTTTTCAGTGTTCTAGAACTCCATTGGCCAGCAGTGACTGTGACATCAGCATTAGAATATTCAGTTCAGGACATTCCAATCATATATTTGCGATCTTTCATCTTTATGGGGTCATGAGTCTTATAGGACCATCAACCTTCTGTGCGTAGGCCACAGGCTGCCCAAATCCTCCCCCCAGTACCGAGCACGGAAGCTGTGCTTACCTTGACCTCCGCTGTGGCCCTGAGGCCCTGGGGGTCTGTGGCCCTCACCGTTAGGGTCTTCTCTCCAGCCTGGCCCTCCACTGACACCACGTACACCCACCCTGAGGAGGGCTCCACCTCCAGCAGCCCGCTGTCCTGCTCCAGGCTGTACACCAGCTGCCCTGTCTGCCCCACGTCCGGGTCCGTGGCCTGGGGCAGAGGGCATTTAGGGACACCGGGGGGGCAGGACGGGGGCATTTAGCGACAAGGTCGTATTTAGTGACACAAGGGGGGCATTGAGGGACAATGGGAGCATTTAGCGACATGGGGGATGAGGGGGGTATTTAGGGACACAGAGGGACAGGGTTGGTTACCACCACTATCGAAGCTTGTACCCTGATCTCCCACTATAAGACATCTACTGATCTCACTGATGGTGTACATGTGCTGATATCAACACTGATGGTGTCTATGTGCTGATCATCACTGATGGAATATGTGCTGATCTCACTAATGGTGTTCATGTGCTGAAATCAACACTGATGGTGTCTATGTGCTGATCATCACTGATGGAATATGTGCTGATCTCACTGATGGTGTTCATGTGCTGATCTCAACACTGATGGTGTGAATCTGCTGATCTCAACAATGATGGTGTACATGTGATGATATCAACAGTGATGATGTCTATGTGCTGATCTCAACACTGGTGGTGTTATGTGCTGATCAGCACTGATGGTGTATTTGTGCTAATCAGCCCTGATGGTGTATATGTGCTGATCAGCACTGATGGTGTATTTGTGCTAATCAGCCCTGATGGTGAATATGTGCTGATCAGCACTGATGGTGTTTGGTGGTGTTATGTGCTGATCAGCCCTGGTGGTGTTTGGTGGTGTTATGTGCTGATCAGCCCTGGTGGTGTTTGGTGGTGTTTGGGGGTGTTATGTGCTGTTCCTCCAGCCCTGCTGCTGGTGTGGTGTCTCACCTCCACCTGCAGGACGGGGTATTTGTAGGGCGCGATGCTGAAGATGGTGGCGCTGTAGACGCTGTTGTAAAAGACCGGCGCCTCGTTCACGTCCTCCACCCGGACCGACACCTGGAGAACACAGCGGGAGTCACCTGATCAAACAGGGCCTCTTATGTCCCTAACCCTGACCCTAACCTTTAACCTCTAACCCCCTGACCCCCTAACCCACCCGGACCGACACCTGGAGAACACAGCGGGAGTCACCTGATCAAACAGGGCCTCTTATGTCCCTAACCCTGACCCTAACCTTTAACCTCTAACCCCCTGACCCCCTAACCCACCCGGACCGACACCTGGAGAACACAGCGGGAGTCACCTGATCAAACAGGGCCTCTTATGTCCCTAACCCTGACCCTAACCTTTAACCTCTAACCCCCTGACCCCCTAACCCACCCGGACCGACACCTGGAGAACACAGCGGGAGTCACCTGATCAAACAGGGCCTCTTATGTCCCTAACCCTGACCCTAACCTTTAACCTCTAACCCCCTGACCCCCTAACCCAGCCAGACCGACACCTGGAGAACACAGCGGGGTCGGGCTTCAGAGGGGGAGTGGCCTTATCAAACACCTTCCTCCAATTAAAGAGGGCTTCATATGTCCTAATGTGCACTTATTTATGGTAAAGTACAAATGAGTGCATTTTGGGATGAGGGGGGCATTTAGGGGCACGTTACCATGGTTACAGCCGTGTTGGGCGGGGTCCTGGAGTCTGTGGCCTCCACCGCCATGTTGTACCACTCCTGCGTCTCTGCGTCCAGGGGCCGGAGCGTGCTGACCACGCCCTCCTCGTCCACGGCAAACAGGTCCGTGTGCCACCCCAGGGCGTAGGTCACCTGGACCAATGAGCTGCCAGTCAGGGCCTTGACCACGCCCACCACCGCGCCCGCCGGCTCGTTCTCCGCCACAGAGAAGTTGTAGGCGGGGCTCCGGACGGCCACGCCCAGCGTCAGGCTGATGGTGACTATCGCTGCAGGGAAGGAACAGACACTCCTGTGGACCCCTGACACACGTATGTACATCTCAGAACTCCAGGCAATCTCCCTGAATCCTGAAGGACTGCAGTGTTGTATGTTTCTGTGGTTTGTGTCCTTAGTTACTGAAACATTTACGCCATCAGACATTTCTGGCTACATTTCTTCACGAGCGCATGAATGTCATCTGAAGACTATTCTTTCATGTCCCTGTATTCACTGTGATCTGATTTGTGAACCAGTGTGGGTGTACACAGCTTACTTAGCCAGGGAAGTCTGGTGTAAACAAAAAGTCTGCTAACACCTTGGCCCCCCAGGCCTGGAGTTTGAGCTCCCTGCTGGTCCTCTCAGGTTTGGGGTGGAGGCTGTCTCACCTGTGGAGGAGCGCTGGGTCTCTCTCACCTGTGGAGGTGTGCTGGGGCTCCCCCTGGTCCAGCGCCAGGGCTATGACCTCCACCGTGGTTTCCTCTGTGACCCCTGAAAGGTCAGAGGTCAGCGTGATGTCACCTGTCTCACTGTCGAGGTGCAGGACAGGAGAACCTGCAGAGAAACTGACCAATGAGAGAGCGAGAACGTCACCACCACAGAAACACAGAGACTGCCGTGCCAACAGTACCTGGGACATCCCATAATATAATATCATATAAAATAATTTTTAAAAAAAACCTCTAACAGTTCCCCATCTCTTGTGAATTTAACCTGCCATCAAAGCAGGTCTTCAAACTGCTAGGAAACTGGTGAACACATACCTCTTGAACCTTCGCCACAAAACGATAAATAACCTACTGGCCCCCACATCCTGATGATTCAGACTGCAAGAATACTGCAGGGGTAGAGCTGGATCAGTCACCTGTATGTTAGTGTGTTATCTACCTGTGTGTGATGAGTGTGTTATCTACCTGTGTGTGATGAGTGTCATCTACCTGTATGTGATGAGTGTGTTATCTACCTGTGTGTGATGAGTGTGTTATCTACCTGTGTGTGATGGGTGTGTTATCTACCTGTGTGTGACGGGTGTGTTATCTACCTGTGTGTGATGAGTGTGTTATCTACCTGTGTGTGATGAGTGTGTTATCTACCTGTGTGTGATGAGTGTGTTATCTACCTGTATGTGCTGAGTGTGTTATCTACCTGTTTGTGATGAGTGTGTTATCTACCTGTATGTGGTGAGTGTGTTATCTACCTGTATGTGATGAGTGTGTTATCTACCTGTGTGTGATGAGCGTGTTATCTACCTGTATGTGATGAGTGTGTTATCTACCTGTGTGTGATTAGTCTGTTATCTACCTGTATGTGATGAGTGTGTTATCTACCTGTGTGTGATGAGTGTGTTATCTACCTGCGTGTGATGAGTGTGTTATCTACCTGTGTGTGATGAGTGTGTTATTTAACTCTCTGAGATCAGGGTTATCTACCTGTATGTGATGAGTGTGTTATCTACCTGTATGTGATGAGTGTGTTATCTACCTGTATGTGATGAGTGCGTGATGAGTGTGTTATCTACCTGTATGTGATGAGTGTGTTATCTACTTGTGTGTGATTAGTCTGTTATCTACCTGTATGTGATGAGTGTGTTATCTACCTGTGTGTGATGAGTGTGTTATCTACCTGCGTGTGATGAGTGTGTTATCTACCCGTATGTGATGAGTGTGTTATCTACCTGTTTGTGATCAGTGTTATCTACCTGTATGTGATGAGTGTATTATCTACCTGTGTGTGATGAGTGTGTTATGTACCTGTATGTGATCAGTGTTATCTACCTGTGTTTGATGAGTGTGTTATCTACCTGTATGTGATCAGTGTTGTCTACCTGTCTGTGATCAGTGTGTTATCTACCTGTATGTGATGAGTGTGTTATCTACCTGTATGTGATCAGTGTTATTTGCCTGACTGTGATGAGTGTTATTTACCTGTTTGTGATCAGTTTGTCTACCTGTGTGTGATGAGTGTGTTATGTACCTGTATGTGATGAGTGTGTTATCTACCTGTGTGTGATGAGTGTGTTATATACCTGTATGTGATGTGTTACTTACCTATCTGTGAACAGTGTTATCTACCTGTATGTGATGAGTGTTATCTACCTGTATGTGATGAGTGTATTATCTACCTGTGTGTGATGAGTGTGTTATGTACCTGTATGTGATCAGTGTTATTTACCTGTCTGTGATCAGTGTTATCTACCTGTATGTGATCAGTGTTATCTACCTGTGTGTGATGAGTGTGATCTACCTGTGTGTGATGAGTGTGTTATCTACCTGTATGTGATCAGTGTTATTTACCTGTCTGTGATATGTGTGTGATGAGTGTGTTATCTACCTGTATGTGGTCAGTGTTATCGACCTGTCTGTGATCAGTGCTATTTACCTGTATGTGATCCGTGTTATCTACCTGTATGTGATGAGTGTGTTATCAACCTTGTCCGTGATGAGTGTGTTATCTACCTGTGTGTGATGAGTGTGTTATCTACATGAGTGTGATGAGCGTGTTCTCTACCTGTGTCTGATGAGTGTGTTATCTGCATGTATGTGATGAGTGTTATCTACCTGTGTGTGATGAGTGTTATCTACCTGTTTGTGATGAGTGTGTTATGTACCTGTATGTGATCAGTGTTATTTACCTGTATGTGATCAGTGTTATTTACCTGTCTGTGATCAGTGTCATCTACCTGTATGTGATGAGTGTTACCTACCTGTATGTGATCAGTGTTATCTACCTGTATGTGATCAGTGTGTGATGAGTGTGTTATCTACCTGTGTGTGATGAGTGTGTGGTGAGTGTGTTATCTGCCTGTCTGTGATGAGCGTTATTCACCTGTATGTGATCAGTGTCATCTACCCGTAGGTGATGAGTGTGTGATGAGTGTGTTATCTACCTGGTCCGTGATGAGTGTGTTATCTACCTGTGTGTGATGAGTGTGTTATCTACCTGTATGTGATGAGTGTGTAATCTACCTGTATGTGATGAGTGTGTTATCTACCTGCGTGTGATGAGTGTGTTATCTACCTGTATGTGATGAGTGTGTTATCTACCTGTACGTGGTCAGTGTTATCTACCTGTCTCTGATCAGTGTTATTTACCTGTATGTGATCCGTTATCTACCTGTGTGTGATGAGTGTTATCTACCTGTGTGTGATGAGTGTGTTATCTACCTGTATGTGGTCAGTGTTATCTACCTGTCTGTGATCAGTGTTATCTACCTGTATGTGATCAGTGTGTGATCAGTGTGTAATCTACCTGTATGTGATCAGTGTTATCTACCTGTATGTGATTAGTCTGTTATCTACCTGTATGTGATGAGTGTGTTATCTACCTGTGTGATGAGTGTGTTATCTACCTTGTTCCTGATGAGTGTGTTATCTACCTGTATGTGATTAGTCTGTTATCTACCTGTATGTGATGAGTGTGTTATCTACCCGTATGTGATGAGTGTTATCTACCTGTGTGTGATGAGTGTTATCTACCTATGTGTGATGAGTGTGTTATCTACCTGTGTGTGATGAGTGTGTTATCTACCTGTATGTGATCAGTGTTATCTACCTGTATGTGATGAGTGCTATCTACCTATGTGTGATGAGTGTGTTATCTACCTGTGTGTGATGAGTGTGTTATCTGCCTGTATGTGATCAGTGTTATCTACCTGCCTGTGATCAGTGTTATTTACCTGTATGTGATCCGTTATCTACCTGTATGTGATGAGTGTTATCTACCTGTATGTGATCAGTGTGTGATCAGTGTGTAATCTACCTGTATGGGATCAGTGTTATCTACCTGTGTGTGACGAGTGTTATCTACCTGTGTGTGATGAGTGTGTTATCTACCTGTATGTGATGAGTGTGTTATCTACCTGTATGTGATGAGTGTGTTATCTACCTGTATGTGATGAGTGTGTTATCTACCTGCGTGTGATGAGTGTGTTATCTACCTTGTTCCTGATGAGTGTGTTATCTACCTGTATGTGATTAGTCTGTTATCTACCTGTATGTGATGAGTGTGTTATCTACCCGTATGTGATGAGTGTTATCTACCTGTGTGTGATGAGTGTTATCTACCTATGTGTGATGAGTGTGTTATCTACCTCTGTGTGATGAGTGTGTTATCTACCTGTATGTGATCAGTGTTATCTACCTGTATGTGATGAGTGCTATCTACCTATGTGTGATGAGTGTGTTATCTACCTGTGTGTGATGAGTGTGTTATCTGCCTGTATGTGATCAGTGTTATCTACCTGCCTGTGATCAGTGTTATTTACCTGTATGTGATCCGTTATCTACCTGTATGTGATGAGTGTTATCTACCTGTATGTGATCAGTGTGTGATCAGTGTGTAATCTACCTGTATGGGATCAGTGTTATCTACCTGTGTGTGACGAGTGTTATCTACCTGTGTGTGATGAGTGTGTTATCTACCTGTATGTGATGAGTGTGTTATCTACCTGTATGTGATGAGTGTGTTATCTACCTGTATGTGATGAGTGTGTTATCTACCTGCGTGTGATGAGTGTGTTATCTACCTGTATGTGATGAGTGTGTTATCTACCTGTACGTGGTCAGTGTTATCTACCTGTCTCTGATCAGTGTAATTTACCTGTATGTGATCCGTTATCTACCTATGTGTGATGAGTGTTATCTACCTGTGTGTGATGAGTGTCTTATCTACCTGTCTGTGATCAGTGTTATCTACCTGTATGTGATCAGTGTGTGATCAGTGTGTAATCTACCTGTATGTGATCAGTGTTATCTACCTGTCTGTGATTAGTCTGTTATCTACCTGTATGTGATGAGTGTGTTATCTACCTGTGTGTGATGAGTGTGTTATCTACCTGTGTGTGATGAGTGTGTTATCTACCTTGTTCCTGATGAGTGTGTTATCTACCTGTATGTGATTAGTCTGTTATCTACCTGTATGTGATGAGTGTGTTATCTACCTGTATGTGATGAGTGTTATCTACCTGTGTGTGATGAGTGTGATATCTGCCTGTGTGTGATGAGTGTGTTATCTACCTGTATGTGATCAGTGTTATCTACCTGTATGTGATGAGTGTTATCTACCTATGTGTGATGAGTGTGTTATCTACCTGTGTGTGATGAGTGTGTTATCTGCCTGTATGTGATCAGTGTTATCTACCTGCCTGTGATCAGTGTTATTTACCTGTATGTGATCCGTTATCTACCTGTATGTGATGAGTGTTATCTACCTGTATGTGATCAGTGTGTGATCAGTGTGTAATCTACCTGTATGGGATCAGTGTTATCTACCTGTGTGTGACGAGTGTTATCTACCTGTGTGTGATGAGTGCGTGATGAGTGTGTTATCTACCTGTATGTGGTCAGTGTTATCTACCTGTCTGTGATCAGTGTTATTTACCTGTATGTGATCCGTGTTATCTACCTGTATGTGATGAGTGTTATCTACCTTGTCCGTGATGAGTGTGTTATCTACTTGTGTGTGATGAGTGTGTTATCTGCCTGAATGTGATCAGTGTTATCTACCTGTATCTGATTAGTGTTATCTGCCAGTGTGTGATGAGTGTTATCTACCTGTTTGTGATGAGTGTGTTATCTACCTGTGTGTGATGAGTGTGTTATGTACCTGTGTGTGATCAGTGTTATTTACCTGTCTGTGATCAGTGTGTTATCTGCCTGTGTGTGATGCGTGTGTTATCTACCTGTATGTGATCAGTGTTATCTACCTGTATGTGATGAGTGTTATCTACCTGTGTGTGATGAGTGTGTTATCTACCTGTGTGTGATGAGTGTGTTATCTGCCTGTATGTGATCAGTGTTATCTACCTGTATGGGATCAGTGTGTTATCTACCTGTATGTGATGAGTGTTATCTACCTGTGTGTGATGAGTGTTATCTACCTGTGTGTGATGAGTGTTATCTACCTGTGTGTGATTGGTGTTATCTACCTGTGTGTGATGAGTGTTATCTACCTGTATGTGATCAGTGTGTTATCTACCTGTATGTGATGAGTGTGTTATCGACCTGTATGTGATGAGTGTGTTATCGACCTGTATGTGATGAGTGTGTTATCAACCTGTATGTGATGAGTGTGTTATCTACCTGTATGTGATCAGTGTGTTATCTACCTGTATGTGATCAGTGTGTTATCTACCTGGATGTGATCAGTGTGTTATCTACCTGTATGTGATCAGTGTGTTATCTACCTGTATGTGATCAGTGTGTTATCTACCTGTATGTGATCAGTGTGTTATCTACCTGGATGTGATCAGTGTGTTATCTACCTGTATGTGATCAGTGTGTTATCTACCTGTATGTGATCAGTGTGTTATCTACCTGGATGTGATCAGTGTGTTATCTACCTGGATGTGATCAGTGTGTTATCTACCTGTATGTGATCAGTGTTATCTACCTGCCTGTGATCAGTGTTATTTACCTGTATGTGATCCGTTATATACCTGTATGTGAT
Source organism: Conger conger (assembly GCF_963514075.1). Classification (NCBI taxonomy): domain Eukaryota; kingdom Metazoa; phylum Chordata; class Actinopteri; order Anguilliformes; family Congridae; genus Conger; species Conger conger. The sequence goes on along the minus strand of NC_083761.1, from coordinate 1,963,354 downwards.
GAGTGTTATCTACCTGTATGTGATGAGTGTTATCTACCTGTATGTGCCCAGTGTGTGATGAGTGTGTTATCTACCTGCATGTGGTCAGTGTTATCTAACTGTATGTGATCAGTGTTATTTACCTGTATGTGATCAGTGTTATTTACCTGTCTGTGAGCAGTGTTATCTACCTATATGTGATCAGTGTGTGATCAGTGTGTGATCAGTGTGTAATCTACCTGTATGTGATCAGTGTTATCTACCTGTATGTGAGCAGTGTTATCTACCTGTATGTGCCCAGTGTGTGATGAGTGTGTTATCTACCTGCATGTGGTCAGTGTTATCTAACTGTATGTGATCAGTGTTATTTACCTGTATGTGATCAGTGTTATTTACCTGTCTGTGATCAGTGTTATCTACCTATATGTGATCAGTGTGTGATCAGTGTGTAATCTACCTGTATGTGATCAGTGTTATCTACCTGTGTGTGATGAGTGTGTCATCTACCTGTGTGTGATGAGTGTGTCATCTACCTGTGTGTGATGAGTGTGTTATCTGCCTGTATGTGATCAGTGTTATCTACCTGTATGTGATCAGTGTGTGATGAGTGTGTTATCTGCCTGTATGTGAGCAGTGTTATCTACCTGTTTGTGATCAGTGTGTGATGAGTGTTATCTGCCTGTATGTGATCAGTGTTATCTACCTGTATGTGATCAGTGTGTGATGAGTGTGTTATCTCCCTGTATGTGATTAGTCTGTTATCTACCTGTATGTGATGAGTGTTATCTACCTGTATGTGATGAGTGTGTTATCGACCTGTATGTGATGAGTGTGTTATCTACCTGTATGTGATGAGTGTGTTATCTACCTGTTTGTGATCAGTGTGTTATCTACCTGTATGTGATTAGTGTGTTATCTACCTGTGTGTGATGAGTGTGTTATCTACATGAGTGTGATGAGCGTGTTCTCTACCTGTGTCTGATGAGTGTGTTATCTGCCTGTATGTGATGAGTGTTATCTACCTGTGTGTGATGAGTGTTATCTACCTGTTTGTGATGAGTGTGTTATGTACCTGTATGTGATCAGTGTTATTTACCTGTATGTGATCAGTGTTATTTACCTGTCTGTGATCAGTGTCATCTACCTGTATGTGATGAGTGTTACCTACCTGTATGTGATCAGTGTTATCTACCTGTATGTGATCAGTGTGTGATGAGTGTGTTATCTACCTGTGTGTGATGAGTGTGTGGTGAGTGTGTTATCTGCCTGTCTGTGATGAGCGTTATTCACCTGTATGTGATCAGTGTCATCTACCCGTAGGTGATGAGTGTGTGATGAGTGTGTTATCTACCTGGTCCGTGATGAGTGTGTTATCTACCTGTGTGTGATGAGTGTGTTATCTACCTGTATGTGATGAGTGTGTAATCTACCTGTATGTGATGAGTGTGTTATCTACCTGCGTGTGATGAGTGTGTTATCTACCTGTATGTGATGAGTGTGTTATCTACCTGTACGTGGTCAGTGTTATCTACCTGTCTCTGATCAGTGTTATTTACCTGTATGTGATCCGTTATCTACCTGTGTGTGATGAGTGTTATCTACCTGTGTGTGATGAGTGTGTTATCTACCTGTATGTGGTCAGTGTTATCTACCTGTCTGTGATCAGTGTTATCTACCTGTATGTGATCAGTGTGTGATCAGTGTGTAATCTACCTGTATGTGATCAGTGTTATCTAACTGTATGTGATTAGTCTGTTATCTACCTGTATGTGATGAGTGTGTTATCTACCTGTGTGATGAGTGTGTTATCTACCTTGTTCCTGATGAGTGTGTTATCTACCTGTATGTGATTAGTCTGTTATCTACCTGTATGTGATGAGTGTGTTATCTACCCGTATGTGATGAGTGTTATCTACCTGTGTGTGATGAGTGTTATCTACCTATGTGTGATGAGTGTGTTATCTACCTGTGTGTGATGAGTGTGTTATCTACCTGTATGTGATCAGTGTTATCTACCTGTATGTGATGAGTGCTATCTACCTATGTGTGATGAGTGTGTTATCTACCTGTGTGTGATGAGTGTGTTATCTGCCTGTATGTGATCAGTGTTATCTACCTGCCTGTGATCAGTGTTATTTACCTGTATGTGATCCGTTATCTACCTGTATGTGATGAGTGTTATCTACCTGTATGTGATCAGTGTGTGATCAGTGTGTAATCTACCTGTATGGGATCAGTGTTATCTACCTGTGTGTGACGAGTGTTATCTACCTGTGTGTGATGAGTGTGTTATCTACCTGTATGTGATGAGTGTGTTATCTACCTGTATGTGATGAGTGTGTTATCTACCTGTATGTGATGAGTGTGTTATCTACCTGCGTGTGATGAGTGTGTTATCTACCTGTATGTGATGAGTGTGTTATCTACCTGTACGTGGTCAGTGTTATCTACCTGTCTCTGATCAGTGTTATTTACCTGTATGTGATCCGTTATCTACCTGTGTGTGATGAGTGTTATCTACCTGTGTGTGATGAGTGTGTTATCTACCTGTCTGTGATCAGTGTTATCTACCTGTATGTGATCAGTGTGTGATCAGTGTGTAATCTACCTGTATGTGATCAGTGTTATCTACCTGTCTGTGATTAGTCTGTTATCTACCTGTATGTGATGAGTGTGTTATCTACCTGTGTGTGATGAGTGTGTTATCTACCTGTGTGTGATGAGTGTGTTATCTACCTTGTTCCTGATGAGTGTGTTATCTACCTGTATGTGATTAGTCTGTTATCTACCTGTATGTGATGAGTGTGTTATCTACCTGTATGTGATGAGTGTTATCTACCTGTGTGTGATGAGTGTGATATCTGCCTGTGTGTGATGAGTGTGTTATCTACCTGTATGTGATCAGTGTTATCTACCTGTATGTGATGAGTGTTATCTACCTATGTGTGATGAGTGTGTTATCTACCTGTGTGTGATGAGTGTGTTATCTGCCTGTATGTGATCAGTGTTATCTACCTGCCTGTGATCAGTGTTATTTACCTGTATGTGATCCGTTATCTACCTGTATGTGATGAGTGTTATCTACCTGTATGTGATCAGTGTGTGATCAGTGTGTAATCTACCTGTATGGGATCAGTGTTATCTACCTGTGTGTGACGAGTGTTATCTACCTGTGTGTGATGAGTGCGTGATGAGTGTGTTATCTACCTGTATGTGGTCAGTGTTATCTACCTGTCTGTGATCAGTGTTATTTACCTGTATGTGATCCGTGTTATCTACCTGTATGTGATGAGTGTTATCTACCTTGTCCGTGATGAGTGTGTTATCTACTTGTGTGTGATGAGTGTGTTATCTGCCTGAATGTGATCAGTGTTATCTACCTGTATCTGATTAGTGTTATCTACCTGTTTGTGATGAGTGTGTTATCTACCTGTGTGTGATGAGTGTGTTATGTACCTGTGTGTGATCAGTGTTATTTACCTGTCTGTGATCAGTGTGTTATCTGCCTGTGTGTGATGCGTGTGTTATCTACCTGTATGTGATCAGTGTTATCTACCTGTATGTGATGAGTGTTATCTACCTGTGTGTGATGAGTGTGTTATCTACCTGTGTGTGATGAGTGTGTTATCTGCCTGTATGTGATCAGTGTTATCTACCTGTATGGGATCAGTGTGTTATCTACCTGTATGTGATGAGTGTTATCTACCTGTGTGTGATGAGTGTTATCTACCTGTGTGTGATTGGTGTTATCTACCTGTGTGTGATGAGTGTTATCTACCTGTATGTGATCAGTGTGTTATCTACCTGTATGTGATGAGTGTGTTATCGACCTGTATGTGATGAGTGTGTTATCGACCTGTATGTGATGAGTGTGTTATCAACCTGTATGTGATGAGTGTGTTATCTACCTGTATGTGATCAGTGTGTTATCTACCTGTATGTGATCAGTGTGTTATCTACCTGGATGTGATCAGTGTGTTATCTACCTGGATGTGATCAGTGTGTTATCTACCTGTATGTGATCAGTGTGTTATCTACCTGTATGTGATCAGTGTGTTATCTACCTGGATGTGATCAGTGTGTTATCTACCTGTATGTGATCAGTGTGTTATCTACCTGTATGTGATCAGTGTGTTATCTACCTGTATGTGATCAGTGTGTTATCTACCTGGATGTGATCAGTGTGTTATCTACCTGGATGTGATCAGTGTGTTATCTACCTGTATGTGATCAGTGTTATCTACCTGCCTGTGATCAGTGTTATTTACCTGTATGTGATCCGTTATATACCTGTATGTGATGAGTGTTATCTACCTGTATGTGATGAGTGTTATCTACCTGTATGTGCCCAGTGTGTGATGAGTGTGTTATCTACCTGCATGTGGTCAGTGTTATCTAACTGTATGTGATCAGTGTTATTTACCTGTATGTGATCAGTGTTATTTACCTGTCTGTGAGCAGTGTTATCTACCTATATGTGATCAGTGTGTGATCAGTGTGTGATCAGTGTGTAATCTACCTGTATGTGATCAGTGTTATCTACCTGTATGTGAGCAGTGTTATCTACCTGTATGTGCCCAGTGTGTGATGAGTGTGTTATCTACCTGCATGTGGTCAGTGTTATCTAACTGTATGTGATCAGTGTTATTTACCTGTATGTGATCAGTGTTATTTACCTGTCTGTGATCAGTGTTATCTACCTATATGTGATCAGTGTGTGATCAGTGTGTAATCTACCTGTATGTGATCAGTGTTATCTACCTGTGTGTGATGAGTGTGTCATCTACCTGTGTGTGATGAGTGTGTCATCTACCTGTGTGTGATGAGTGTGTTATCTGCCTGTATGTGATCAGTGTTCTCTACCTGTATGTGATCAGTGTGTGATGAGTGTGTTATCTGCCTGTATGTGAGCAGTGTTATCTACCTGTTTGTGATCAGTGTGTGATGAGTGTTATCTGCCTGTATGTGACCAGTGTTATCTACCTGTATGTGATCAGTGTGTGATGAGTGTGTTATCTCCCTGTATGTGATTAGTCTGTTATCTACCTGTATGTGATGAGTGTTATCTACCTGTATGTGATGAGTGTGTTATCGACCTGTATGTGATGAGTGTGTTATCTACCTGTATGTGATGAGTGTGTTATCTACCTGTTTGTGATCAGTGTGTTATCTACCTGTATGTGATTAGTGTGTTATCTACCTGTGTGTGATGAGTGTGTTATCTACCTGTATGTGATGTTTGCGTTGACCCCGGCGTCCCGGTCCGTAGCAGAGAGCGTCAGCACCAGGTCCCCCGCTGCGGCGTCCTTCACCAGGATGTCACGGGAGTACGCCCCCTGGCTGAACTCCGGGGCGTTGTCGTTCACGTCTGTGACGATGACTGTGATGTAGGTGACGTTCTGGTGGGGAGAAATAAAAACCTTCAGTGAGATTATTATTCATAATAATAAAAACTATTACAAAATTAATTAGAATTCAAATTAGAATCATAAAAACTTCAGTGAGATTATTATTATGAATGAATAATAATAGTAAATGAGTGCTAACAGCACTAGACACAAAGGCACATCACTTTGGACAAGAGATGAATTGAATGAATCTACAATACATGTAGATGTGTGGTTTGTCTGGTTTTGCAAAACTATATTACATGTTAATAATAAATGTGATAACATAAAAAAATGTTTAAAGATGAAATGAAACTAAACGGAAAGCAGTAATGTCTCATTGAACAGAGATCTCAAACTCCCGAACACGGATCAAGGCACGGAACGCTGACTTCAGGTTTACTATCAGTGCTCAATCCAATCATTTCTGTCCTCTGCTGGAAAAAACAAGTGTTTTACCAGCCTAATAATAAAACTGTAATGTTTAAAGGGCACAAATCTGGAATAGAACGAAATAGTACGAAGTAAAACTTGGTTTCTCTGTCTTTCTCGGTTTTGCTTGGTCTGGCCTGTTTTAGATCGTTTTCACACTTCAGCAGTGAAGTGGACACACAAACATTATAAAATCATGTTGCTTTGTGAAACACTTTAATCAAGCGTCATAAACATTATTTGAGAGAACATAAGCAGTCACACAACAATGAACATTTCAACATGACTAACATGGAGGGGTAGAAGGTTAAAGGTTAAAGTACACTCTCAATCACATTTTTTTTTGTTGTTACATTATTGGCATTTGGCAGACGCTCTTATCCAGAGCGACATACAACAAAGTGCAAAGTGTTGTTGCTGTAAATGTTTTTGGACACACCTACTCTACACACCCCAGAATGTATTTCATCAAAATTGTGTAGCAAGCAGAACCAGGCTGAAACAGAGCGTGCAGTTACTCTTTAAAGATGCAGTACCCGATCTCTCAGAAGGGGGCGCTGCAGCATACCTTTCTCTGTGGCAAGCCGTGGTCAGAGGCTGCTATCACCAGGTCATAGATGTCCTTCTCTTCTCGATCCAGAGGTCCCACAGCCAAGAGCATCCCATCCTAAACGGAGACAACCAGACACGGTCAGGCACGGTCAGACAACCAGACATTTACATTTTTACATTTTAGTCATTTGGCAGACGCATTTAATCCAAAGCGACTTACAAGTGCATAGGTTCTTCGAAGTTAAAGCATCACATCCATAAAATACACATGAAGTGTTGTTCGAAACATATAGTCAACATAAGTGCTCATTTTTATTTCATTTTTTTGGGGTTAGACAAGAGGGATAGGGATATCAGAAAGGGGGGCGGGGGAAATCTAAGGTACAGGGAGGAGGGAGGACTAAGGTAGAGTTTGAAAAGGTGTGTTTTTAGTCTGCGTCGAAATAGGGGGAGGGATTCTGCCGTCCTGACAGTGGTAGGCAAGTCATTCCACCACTGAGGAACCAGAACGGAAAACAGGCGTGAACGTGCAGCTCGACCGCCAGGTGCTCATAGAGAGGGAACCATAAGGCGACCAGAGCTGGCAGACTGGAGTGGTCTAGCTGGGGAGTTGGGATTGATTAAGGATTGTATGTACGGTGGGGCAGTCCCCTTAGCAGCCTGAAATGCCAACACTAGGGCCTTGAATCGGATGTGTGCGGCAATAGGAAGCCAGTGGAGGCCATTGAGAAGCGGGGTGACATGAGCCGACTGGTGATCAGGCGGGCTGCAGCATTCGGACGCAGTCAGACGTGGTCAGACACGGTCAGACACCGAGATCTCAGCCTTCTGACACCCAGTTTCATTGTTTTTAGATGTGAAGCACCTCACTTCTAACTCCTGACTTCTAACTAACTAAGCTACGAACTAACACAACTAACTAACCTACTAACTAACACACAACTAACTAACTAGCTAGCTTAGGCCAATAAGGCCAAGACACAACACCTATACAGCAGATGAGATTTTTATGATTATGTATATGGTATGTAAATCAAAAAACATCTCCTCCAGTTTTGTCCTCAATTAAATCATTCTTTATGCGTATTTGAGGCATATCTTGGTGTGCAAACCCTTTTTTTCCCTCTTCACTTCCTTTCTGTGTTTTCGCACCCATTTTAAGTCTCGTGTTTTTTATGTGTATAAGAAGGAAAGGGCAGATTTTGAGGGGCTGACTGCTGTCACTGACCTCCATGAACTGAAACGGGGCGCCGGGATTGGACAGGGAGAGGGTGACCTTTCCGTTGTCGCCCTGGTCGAGGTCGGAGGTCGAGATTGAGCAGACCTCCCACGGGGCCTGGGCGGAGTAGTTCCCCTCGGGGAGGACGATGGGGTCGGGGAGGGGCAGGAACTGGGGGTTGTTGTCGTTGACGTCCAGGACGGTGATGTTGAGCTGAGCCGTGGCACTCAGTCCATCGGTGGCCGAGTCGACCGCCACCACCTGCAGCCAGACGATTACCACACAGATGAGAAAACATCGACTTTATCGTCCCAAAGGTCATTTATCTTGGACACAACAGGGTCTGCTGTATAAAAAAACATGTAAAATGCTAAATGTGTAACATGCAAATACAGTCATCAACGGCAGTCCCAACAAGCCAAAGACGTCCACCTAAAATCAGCTGGGATTCTAAGATGGTTTAATGATGGTTTAAGCTGTGTTTGATACATTTAGCTGGCTATAGCTGGTATGTGGCTGGTCAAAGCTGGTCTCCAGCTGGACAAAGCTGGTCTCAAGTTAGACAAAGCTGGTTAAGTAATCCGGTGGTCAACTGGTGGACTAGCGGACTACAGTATATAGGCTTGTTAGCTGGTGAACAATCGCTGGTTGGTCAGCTAGAAGTGTTGATAACACAACTTAAACCCGCTCAACCAGTCTAGACTGGTTTAGGTGTCCATTCAATCGTTGAAAGTCTTCTCTGCAGAAGCGACGTTCACTTCAGTACTGTAGAAAAGGCTTGACTTTTATATGCATTCCCGCGATACTTCATTTGTCGCGATATGTTTGTGTGTTCAATTCACGTGTTTCCTACTTGGTTTCTTTCCTTTTTTCTGTGCCTGCAGCGATGAGCAGACGTGCCGATTCAGCACGCTCTGACAAATTATCTAAAGTTGTTTACCTGCTGCACTTATCCTCGTAGTTATCCCAAGTAATCCACTCTCGATATTCTGAGTGTTCCGAGTCACTGATAAGTAAGTTTGTCGTAATATGATGTTTGTTGAGTTAATTAACACGTGTTTGCAACCTGTTAGCTAGTACAGTTAAACACGCTATTGCTATCATTTCCTAATATAATATAGCGTAAGTTTCCTCCGAGAGTGCGGTATTCTGTGTGTAGTTTAGGAATTACCGTCTGGCGTTTATACCACCAATGAGCATAGTATTCCCATAGGGAAGAAAGCTGTCCATGTGTTGTGTTGACGCATTATGCAGTACCATTTTTACGCCGCTAGATCACGGAATAACCGTATTCAAAACAAATAAGGTCTCCCTTTTAACCGGAAGGGAATTAGTGTTGTATGTGTTTCCAGCGTATGATTTAAGCATCAGATGCATAATGTTAATGCATTTATGTATAAATGAGCTATAGAAATATATTTTGTATGTGAATGCAGATACGTCCTATGTAATTAAGAGTCATGGATTTTACTGTTAAGAAATAAGATCCTAATTGTATTTTTATTTTATTCTTTCAGACTCTCTACCCCTGTTTGTATTGCAACACTGAATACCAATGCTGGAAATATACAGAGTTCAACCCCATCTCTCCTTCGTCATATATTCTTACAGATATACCATCTAGTATAGTGTCATTACCCAACCCCGAACTAGCGCAATCCTAATACCTCCCTAATAAGTAGAGTAAGTGAATGTCGACCATAACCATAAGGACCCCAGTTGTATTTGCCCTAATATTATGTGGTAATAGTGTGGACTTATGTATGACGTTGTGTGTTCTGAGAAGGTGGCTCACCTGCAGAAGGTAGTTGTCCTGCTTCTCCCGGTCGAGTTTTGCGTTCCTGTTCAGGGACAGGGTTCCCTGAGCGTTTATACTGAAGGTGTCGCTGTTCAGGAGGAGGAAGTGGCCGTTTGAAAAGCCAGCCTGAAGAAAAAAACGCCAGTCTGTGATTAACCCCTTTAATCCCAAACCCAATACCAAGTGGCTCCACCCAAATCCCAAGGGGGTTTGGCTTTGATTGGGAAACATTCAGGTCATTTTGGATAAAAGTGTCAGCTAAATAACTAATGCAATACTGTTCTGTGGTGAGAATGATAACTGAACATTCTATTTGTACATTAATCGACAGAATGTTCAGTTAAAAGTACAATATGTAATTTCTGACTCCTAAAGGTCAAGAGAGGAATTGGAACAACAGACAACCTCAAATCACAGCACTGTTTATGCTACCCACAGTCTATGAATAAAACACGTAATATAAATTGTTATTATACAGTTCAGTATTCTCGTGCACTGTTTTGGAAAACTGACAGTGACAAACGCAACAGAGCCTGCCGTCTTTTTGTAGTGTAGTCTAGTAAGAAAATGTTCGTTGAGCAGGAGACTTTATGAAATCTTGACTTTGGTGTGCTACAGAACACAATTTATATTTTTTGTCTTTTTGAAGTTTTCACTTCAGCTAATTTAGCTAACTATATCGTGAGCAAGCAAGTTATCTGGCTATGTAACTAGCTGGCTATATAACTAAGATATGATAGTCTACCACAAACGATGTAACTGTAACTTACACTGTGAGAGAAGTAAAGGTTTAGCTAAACGCGGATGATCAAACACATAAAGAGATAAAAGGAACGTGTAGCTGCCCAAATTGCACTCCAGACAAGCAATCACTGAAACCCTGTATACTATTGCTTAGTGTCTCAGTGGCACAACCTGTTGAGCGCCAACCACATACTCATTGCGAGTCGCGATGTTGGAGGTTTGAATCCGGCTGTCTGACATCTATGGTCTTCCCCACTCCCATTCTTCCTGTCTCTCTACACTGTTCTATCCAATAAAGCTGAAAAAGCATTAAAAAAAGTTATTAAAAAAAAAAGAAAAGAATTAACTCGACTCGCTGTGTTTGGAGGAAGAGAAATGCTGAATACAACCCCAAGAACACCATCCCCACTGTGAAGCATGGAGGTGGAAACCTTATGCTTTGGGGGTGTTTCTCAGCTAAGGGGACAGGACGACTTCACCGTATCGAGGGGAGGATGAATGGGGCCATGTACCAGGAAATTTTGGGCCACAACCTCCTTCCCTCAGTGAGAGCACTGAAAATGGGTTGTGGATGGGTCTTCCAACATGACAATGACCCAAAACATACAGCCAAGGCAACAAACGAGTGGCTCAAAAAGAAGCATATTAAGGTCCTGGAGCGGCCTAGCCAGTCTCCAGACCTAAATCCCATCGAAAATCTGTGGAGGGAGCTGAAGCTTCGATTTTCCAAGCGACAGACTCGGAACCTTAAGGATTTGGAGAGGATCTGCAAAGAGGAGTGGACCAAAATCCCTCCCAAGATCTGTGCAAACCTCGTGAAAAACTACAACAAATGTCTGACCTCTGTGCTTGCCAACAAAGGTTTCTCCACCAAGTATTAAGTCCTATTGTTCTATGGATCAAATACTTATTTCATGTGAAAATATGATATAAAATTTATATGATGTTGTTATTGTGGATTATTTTGTGATATTCTGTCTCTCAATGTTAAAATGTACCTATGATTAAAATTCTACACAGTTCCATTCTTTGTAAGTGGGCAAACCTACAAAATCAGCAAGGGATCAAATAATTATTGCTCCCACTGTATGTGTAAGTGGATAACTGTAACTTCAGTGATAGCTTGTCTGGAATGCAATTCTGGCAGCTACACAAACAATCTGAATAAACCCCCACGCCACTGGCTGCAGCAGTTAGAACCAATTTTCAACCAATGAACTTGAATTCAGAGTGAAGGCCCCACAAATGTACACTTTGAAACTCAAACTTAAGGACAATAAACACGGGTAGAGGGTGAGTCAACATGTCAGTGAGCCTTTTTCAATGATAGGGAGGGATTTACAATGGTCTTGTAACAATGTTTTAACACAGAAATCTTACCTGTTGTACATTTAAGAATATTCTTAATCTCTGATTGTTCTTAACTGAACATTCTAATGTTGAAGTAACAATCACCACTGGGCTGATTGAAAGGAAAATGGAGTTCTAGAACACTGGGGGGGGGGGGGTGGCAACTCCTCAAAGGATTAAATGTGGATTCTGTGGCAGGCGTCTGTACCTCGTCTCGGTCCGTGACCCTGACTCTAAGCACGAGGGAGCCTTCGGGGGAGTTCTCCAGGATGTCCGCGGCGTACACGGCTGCATCGAACTCGGGCGCATTGTCGTTCACGTCCTCGACCGTCACAAGCAGCGATGCTTCAGCCGTCTTCAGACTGTCATCAGTCTGAGCCGCCTGTCACACAAAGGCAACCTCCCGCTTATAAACCTTCAGTCAATCATCACTATTCACCTTTCAAAATGCTTCAAACTCCCGTGCCACATTATATCAAAATGACTGCTATACTATTGTTTTGTGCCCCTATTAAAACCCTACTAAATGTTTTCAACTTTATCAATTTTCTCAACCAAAGCCAAAACCCCTTGGATTTGGGTGGACCTACTGGACTTGAGACTGAAAGGGGTCAAGCTCTTGTGCTAATTTACTACATTTGGTACATAATTTAGTCCAGTCTCTCACCGTGACAGCCGGTGGGAAAGGACCCAGTACACAGTACCTGGATGTTCAGGGTTGCCATGGTAACTTCCTCCCTGTCCAGTCCCTTCACCACGGTGATGATGCCACTGGCAGGGTCGATGCCGAAGGAGCTGGTGTACTGATCTGGGGAGACTGGGATTCACACACACACACATATGCCAACGTACGGGCACACACACACACACGCACACATTCACACACACACACACATACACACATACACATACACCAACGTACGGGCACAAACACACACATGCACACATGCACACATACACATACGCCAACGTACGGGCACACACACACACAGACACACACACACACATACACACACATACACACATACACCAACGTACGGGCACAAACACACACACACACACATACACACTCACACACACACACAGACACACACATACATACACATACACCAACGTACGGGCACAAACACACACACACACACATACACATACGCCAACGTACGGGCACACACACACTCACACACATACACATACACACATACACATACGCCAACGTACGGACACACACACACACACACATACACATATGCCAACGTACGGGCACACACAAAGCACATGCACACACACACACACACAGTCCTCAGTAGTAAGTCCTTAAACACAGCAGTGTTATCAATCCAATATGCATTCCAGGAAGTGCCACTTTTAGAAAAAAAGGCTGTGTTTGAAGCCGCATACCTGGCATACTATTCGTACTGCGTTTAAATGAAAATCGGCCTGAATGTGAGTATGAGAAGTATGCTAGTATGTGCTTTCAAACACAGCCAAATTCTGTATGCTATGATGTCTCTAAAAACAAAATCTGCATAAAATAAAACAAATAGCCCATCACTATGACTTAATGTTGATTAGATTGGCCACTTGAAAATACATGTGCTATTTAAGTGCACTCCTTAAGTGTGCTATTTGAACCCAAATACTAATGAACCCCCCTTTCCCAGGAACATGAATGTGAATGAGTTTTCCCAAGCTCACTCAGGTGGACAGCAGACACAATGACGATTAAACAAACTACCTGCTCTGATGCTGTAGACCAGAGTCTGATTGATCCCGATGTCTCCATCTCTGGCCAGAATGGCTTCAGGTAGGATGCTGAGAAAGCCTCCCATCTTCAGGAGGAATTGCAGGGGGGGGAAAATGCAGTTCTTTGAGACAGGAATTCATATTTGAAACATTTTAAAATACAAGGTGAAAATGTTAGAATGATTTAATTATATATATATATATATATATATATATATATATATATATATATATATATATATATATAATTGAAAAAAGATTTTTTTTTTTCAATGTTTATATATATATATTTTTTTAACAAGCGTGCGATGCTCACCTGGTCTTCCTGAATGACGGCGCGATAAAGACTTTGGGTGAAATAGGGATTCATGTTGTCAAAGTCTTCCACTAAAATATTCACAGTGGCTGTGTCGAAAAGGCCCCCGTCATCCTATGAAAACAATTCATGTCCAAAAAAGTGTAGAAATACACACTAATTTGTCGTTTTTGTATTTACATTTTATTATACTGAAATTGTTTGTTTTTTTGTTGTTGTTTTTTTTACATACCCGGGCTTCCACCGTGAATGAGTAATCAGAGACTATGTTAAAGTTAAAACGCTTTTTCAAGACGATCACTCCATTTTCGGGTCCAAACTTAAACTCGCTCATGGGAGGCTGTGAAGAACAAGAGGAATATCATGACCATGACGCTGTGAGCCTACATAGCCGATGTAAAGCAATTCCTTCCCCAAAATCCCCTTCATTGTGTTTTCTGGTCGTGTTTAGTTTTAGCCGATACAGCTTCCACGAGGCTTCGTGTTTTTCTTTTCTTTCTGTGCCTTAAGATGTTTTGTAATATGCACGTAGGTCGTTTACGTTAGTCAAAAAGCGACTTACCGTTATGGAATATGTAATCTTGTTGTTTGCTTGTGCGGCGTCTGCATCCGTGGCGAATACCTCGATTACGACTGAGTCCACCGCGAGACTCTGATCAGAGGGACAAGGTTGCAAATGGAAGCCATGGAAAACATTCAACAAAGCCCGAGAGAGACCAGACCCCAACAGTTCAAGCATTGCCATACGGAAAAATTATATGGACTGGAATGTCGCTGTTTACAAACTTTTGCACCTGATGGTATATAGGCTACAATCTTTAAATGTATAGCATTGTAGCTACTTGATGAGATGAAATGCCCTTTCCTACTCTGAATTATACATGTAGGCCTAAAGGTTAACGTGTTTACCTCAGACACTGTTTTGGTGTATGCCCGGGGATCGAACACAGGGGCATGGTCATTCAAGTCGGTGAGAGCGAGACTCCGTGTGCTTTGAATCTGAAGGTAGATTTTAAAATAAAGTTAAATAATAAACATGTTTAAATGGCAATAATTGTACATATCTTAATACCAGGTGTGTATATTGCCATACTTACAGTATTAGCGCACCCGACGGCGTAATATAGTCTACCCTGACTCTGGATAGAGACAAAGACAGAGACACGTGAATGCTTCACTTTATGCAAATTGGATTTATTGTTTTTATGGTTGTGTACTAGCAGAACTTCGTCTTTTCCCGTTCAACAGAGCTGAGTCAGAAAAAATAAAAAATAAATAAATGTAGCCTAAACAACCTGAACTACAAAAAATGACCGAAACATACAGTAAATTTCACTTAAATCTTAAACGATAACTTGTTGTGCGTCTATGATCACGCTGGAAGATCAATCGATACCAAAACATTTCATTCCCGTCATTTCTGTTTCCCTCGGTCCTGTTGATAACACCTGGTGTAAACTTCTCCGAAGGCCACAACATCCTCTGTCAACTTTGTGCAACAGTTGAGCCAGTCATGCATTAGATCTTACTACCATCGGGTCTCAGGCAAGAACCACGTACAAAAACATTAGTTCTTAAATTGCCCATCCGAGTGATTTAAGAGTAGCATCACCTTTCCAATTCCATCCATTATCTGAACCCGCTTATCCTGAACAGGGTCGCAGGGGGGCTGGAGCCTATCCCAGCATACATTGGGCGAAAGGCAGGAATACACCCTGGACGGGTCGCCAGTCCATCGCAGGGCACACGCACCATTCACTCACACCTACGGGCAATTTAGACTTTCCAATCAGCCTAACATGCATGTCTTTGGACTGTGGGAGGAAACCGGAGTACCCGGAGGAAACCCACGCAGACACGGGGAGAACATGCAAACTCCGCACAGAGAGGCCCCGGCCGACGGGGATTCGAACCCTGGACCTCCTTGCTGTGAGGCGGCAGTGCTACCCACTGCAACATCCGTGCCGCCGACACCTTTCCAATTCCCCTTCCGTAATCAACAAGCAATATCCGTAATGAAAATTATATCGGATGCAAAAACAACTTGCTACATGTCGTTGTTATATCGCCTGAAAACGCACCTCTTCGAGCTGCACCTCTCACTACCCCTCCCTACCTCCCTGTAAACCTTAATTGTTGTCTTTCTGTGATTTACTTGTGTATTAGGATGCGTAGTTTGGCTAGGCACGCAGTGTTTGACCAGGTAAGCGGTTTGCTCATACATTTGCGTGTTGCGGTATTACGCACTTTTCCCCGGTTATGGGTATGCACTTTGTACTTTGTTGTACGTCGCTCTGGATAAGAGCGTCTGCCAAATGCCATTAATGTAATGTAATGCCTGGGGGAACGCGCGACTCATTCGTACTGCAAGATGGAGACGTTGGGATTGTGGTAGTGAGTGAAGACTGAAGACTCATCTCTTCAGGCTACACCTTTCCCTCCCTAACTCACCACCATGATTAGCCTTATATATGCCATAGACTGTAATGGCACTTTTATAGTTGTATATATGTTGTTTTTTGTATTAATTATTGTATTGTTGTACTCGGGGTATTCTAGCTGCCAACTGTGATATGCTAGTTTGGAAGTTGATGTATTCTTCAAGGGTTCCGATTATATCTGTATGGTTACACTAGGACTCGGAACTGTACTGTCCTCTCAGGTCCTCTTCGCACTTGTACTTGTGTTTGATCTGCACTTCGTTGTACGTCGCTCTGGATAAGAGCGTCTGTTAAATGCCATGTAATGTAGTGAGTCCTCACCTATGAATTGTAGCCCTGTTCAGCAGTGAAGTTCCCCCCTTAGATCTTTGTTTTCTTCTGTTACAGGTCAACCACCCAACCTTTATATGAAAACTGATATTGACTGGGCTCCATCATAATATTTTCTTGAAAACGGATGCCATGTCATCTAGGCCTAGTTTAACCCGTGTTTTACCGCAAAAAAATGAATGGGTTGCTATGGCCGCTTGTCCTCCAACACTTCATCGTCAAGGAAATTGTCACGTGATTAAGAACGTTTCATACATGTAACAGCAGCGTGTAGCCTGCTTGATGACACTGGACGATTACAAAAGTCTGCTGTCCGAATTCACTGTATTTAGTAAACTATTATGGAACGTAGACAGTCTATGATATGGACATTCACTAGTTAATGATTAGTAATTAGTGAATAGTGAGCCATTTCGGACACAGCCTTAGCCTTTCCATGAGTCGCGCTTACCTCGCTTAATGCATCTGCATCTGTATCTAGCGCCACTTTTGTGTACACGGTTGCCGTCGCGTTTTCCGGGTTAATTCTAATTTCCAAGAATTGTATATGTGAAGGAAATAAGTACTCGACCAGTTGCACGTTGTTCCCCGACAGGACTCCAGTAAATTCCTCCACGGCTCCTGTGCCAGAAACAGCAGAAAAGGGTTAGGCCTGCTTCCTCATCTGTAGTAGTTTGCATTTTGTAGTTTAGGTCATGATATAACTTTACGAGTTTTTCTGACGTGCTTCTATGGTTTTAGGCACGGGGGAAACGCACATTGTCATAAGGTCCGTGATATAGAGTGCCTGATACAAATATTTTTAGGAACAACGGTCTGATAGACGCTTGGACGACAGTTTAAAAGCGAGAGCTGTTTAGTGAATGATGGTAGCTGAATAACATAATGTAGTGTTCTCGAATTCGTGTCTTCATTCCAACCAATTCATGCTGCCTTAATTGATCCCAATTACTCACTCAGCCGCATGCATTTGACTGCATTAAACAGCGGATATACGCAGCAGTTATTTAGACAGCGCAAATTACACATTTCACTTTACACGTTATGTGGAAACCTAATAATATAATACAAAAACGAATGATACAATCTAGATCGGAGGCTAGAATAAAAACCAGCATACAGCTTGAATCAGAGACCAGTGTTATAATGGGTGAAAAAGAGGACCTCACCTTCGTATCCCTCATCCACAGGTCCATATCTTGCCGAATTTCCCGACACACAATCTATGGTTGAGGTGGCTAGAATAGAGGACACATGTTATTGTAACTAACAAGAAGCACAATCGTAACTTTTATTAGAATGTAAAATAAACGGGTATGCTGTCATTGTTCTGTTGTAATTAGTGAACCCTGCTGACCAGTTCAGACGAGCTACCAGCACTAGCTGGTTGAGCAGCTCATAACCAGCTTCATGACCAGCTTGACCAGCTCAATTCTCAAGCTGGCATAGCTGGATTTGACAGCAGGGAAATGTTGGCCTTTTTGAGTGTATTGTAATTAAGAACAGCTCAGACAGCGGATTGCTGGAGCTCCAAGCTCTCAATGCGAGCATTTCATTTCAGGGGGATTTAGTGGGAGATTCTCATGTGTGTGCCGTGTTCTGGCTTGCATGTGTATCAGGTTTAATTTCTCCTGTTCAGGTCTCTTGTGCCATGAACAGATCATGCTACATAAAATACAGATTGTATTTGGTGTAAATGAGTCTGAACTTTGGTTAGATGAAAACACAATCAGTTTGAAGTTTCATCATGTAGATGTAAACACCAGTGCCTCATAGCACACATAATTCAGCTTTAATACTGTAGTACATATACAGGTTTCTGTAGAAATTACAGAAAAAACTGTCTGATAAATCAAAGGTGGTTATAAGTACAACCGAAAGTCCTGAGTCCTCCATTGACTGTTCTAAGTCCCGAGGGACCTCCATTGACTGTTCTAAGTCCTGAGGGACCTCCATTGACTGTCCTAAATCCTGAGGGACCTCCACTTACTGTTCTAAGTCCTGAGGGACCTCCATTGACTGTTGTCGCTTTTCCTCCATTTCTTTTACGTGGGTGAAGTTGTTTTGGCAACAATGATGCTGAAGAAATATTTAAAGACTCCATGATACGGCCACACAATGACCCAGTTACCTTGCCCAGAAAAGGGAAACCGGGGCCCCCTGCTGGAGCCAGACCCGGGAGGGGAGCTCGTCGGGGCATTGACGCCTGGCATTCACGCCAAAGAGTTCAATCTTTGTCTCATCAGACCAGAGAATTTTGTTTCTCATGGTCTGAGAGTTCTTCAGGTGCCTTTTGGCAAACTCCAGGCGGGCTGCCATGTGCCTTTTACTAAAGAGTGGCTTCCGTCTGGCCACTCTACCATACAGGCCTGTTTGTTGGATTGCTGCAGAGATGGTTGTCCTTCTGGAAGGTTCTCCTCTCTCCACAGAGGAACGCTGGAGCTCTGACAGAGTGACCATCGGGTTCTTGGTCACCTCCCTGACTAAGGCCCTTCTCCCCCGATTGCTCAGTTTAGATGGGCAGCCAGCTCTAGGAAGAGTCCTGGTGGTACCAAACTTCTTCCATTTATGGATGATGGAGGCTACTGTGCTCATTGGGACCTTCAAAGCAGCAGAAATCTTTCTGTACCCTTCCCCTGATCTGTGCCTCGAGACAATCCTGTCTCGGAGGTCTACAGACAATTCATGCTTGGTTTGTGCTCAGACACTGCACTGTCAACTGTGGGAACTTATATAGACAGGTGTGTGCCTTTCCAAATCATGTCCAATCAACTGAATTTACCACAGGTGGACTCCAAGTAAGCTGTAGAAACATCTCAAGGTTGATCAGTGGAAACAGGATGCACCTGAGCTCAATTTTGAGCTTCATGGCAAAGGCTATGAATACTTATGTACATGTGATTTCTTAGTTTTTTATTTTTAATAAATTTGCAAAAATCTCAAAAAAAACTTCTTTCATGTTGTCATTATGGGGTGTTGTGTGTAGAATTCTGGGGGAAAAAAATGAATTTATTCCATTTTGGAATAAGGCTGTAACAACAAAATGTGAGAAAAGTGAAGCGGTGTGAATACTTTCCGGATGCACTGTAACATCACATTGTCTCTCTTAACCCGCCTTAATATTCTCTGTCACTCTATGAAAGCTGAGCTGTCTTAACCTTTCGCCTCTGGCTGGTGATCGCTATCTCAAAACATTTCTGCAAAGACCCACATTGCCTGACCTGCATCACTAAGTCAAAACAGGTCGTATCCAATGGCATGGTTTGTAAACACCTGATTAAGTGTTCTCTGCACTTTCATTAAACAAACTGTACTTTGCAGCTCAATGTGTTTGAACAGACATACAGTTCTAATTACTCATGCTGACTTATTCATCCATCCATCCATCCATTATCTTAACCTGCTTATCCTGAACAGGGGGGCTGGAGCCTATCCCAGCATACATTGGGCGAAAGGCAGGAATACACCCTGGACAGGTCGCCAGTCCCATCGCAGGGCACACACACCATTCACTCACACACTCATACCCACAGGCAATTTAGACTCTAACCTGCATGTCTTTGGACTGTGGGAGGAAACCGGAGTACCCGGAGGAAACCCACGCAAACACGGGGAGAACATGCAAACTCCGCACAGAGAGGCCCCGGCCGACGGGGATTCGAACCCAAGACCTCCTTGCTGTGAGGCGGCAGTGCTACCCACTGCACCATCCGTGCCGCCTGACTTATTCACTTATTCTCAATTCTAACCATTTCACAGTTTTAAAAAACTTCATCATTATTCTAAACATTCCTGGTTTTCAATCATAGCATTTTGATCAAACTTCAACACTGCTCTTCTATTGCCAGGTCAAGAGTTTTTCCTTTATCTTATAGGCAATCAATGAACATTTCCACAGAGCTACAACAACAATATCAACCAAAAGATCTTAACAACAAAAAAGCTTTTAAATATTATACTGCCGGTGGTATTTTACCATTATTATTATTTTTTTTAACAACTCTTTATTGGGGTTTTTCTGAGTTAAACAAACAAACATACATACAATATTTCAAGTATTAAGAAGACATAAAACAAAGACTGGGCAGAAACAAACATTAAAATGCAAGAGTGTAGCATTCTATGTCCTGCAAATAAGTGGGCTGTTTCACAGAGGAGTAACTTATTTGTAGCAAATTCAGCCCAAATACAGACAACAGATAAAAGAAGAGAAAAAAAAACATAAATAAAAAATACAAATAAAGGAAAGAGGAAAAGAAAGTGGAAGTAAGTCGGTAGTGCTTTCATATTTAAAACAGGCTAGTTTGGGGGAAGGGTTGACTAATCTTTGCTAAAGTGATCGATAAAGGGTTGCCAGATCCGATAAAATTTGTCTTCACATCCTCTCAATGAGAATTTTATTTTTTCCAAATGCAAGTGTTGCATAACATCTCTCATAAGGTTAGAGCAAGTTGGAGGTTGAGCTTGCTTCCAGTTTAATAATATAAGTCTGCGTGCTACATTTTACAGAGCTTTTCCTTTGAAAAGTGTAATCGATGTAACACTTTAAACTGCAAGAGCCCATGTCTCGCACAAACCGAGGAGGAGTGTACCACTGTCAGAGCTTCATCCGTGATGGCCACTCCTAGGTCATTTATCCAGGCTGTTTTTAGATAATCCAGAGAGGTGGTGCAATTTAGACATGAAAGTGTATTATAAATAGTGGAAATGCCTCCTTTTGTTAGCGGATTTGACAAAAATATAGAATCCATTGGTGAACTGTCTGGGATGTTGGGGAAGTTGTTGTTGGCCTCGAAGTTGTTCTCCCCCAGCACCTCGGGGAAGAAAGCGGCGGCAAACTTTGTAGGTTGCCCGGCTTCGGCTCCCTCCTCAATGCCCATCAGCCTCAGGTTTTGTCTCCGGCTCCGGTTTTCGAGGTCCATGCATTTTTCCTGTAGTTTTTTGTATTCTTTTCCGATCGAGTCCTGGGTTTCTTCAAGTGCTCCGACTCGATCCATGGTGTCACTCAAAGCTTTGCCCATTTCCGACTGCTCTCTGGAAACCTCGATGTGTGCCGCTCGGAGTGAAGATAGCTCGCTTGCTAGCTCAGAGCGAATGCTGCATATGTCTGCTTCGGTTTCTTCGCGGAGAGATGAGAAGTCTTGTTTAATCTCTCTGCGAAGGTTGGCTGTTTCAGATTTAATGTCACTAAGCACTGCCTTTTGTGATGCTTGCAGCTCAGTTCTCAGCATGCTGAGGGAGATAATTTTTTGATCTTTTTTTTGCGTAAAGTTTGATTCATGCCATGTTCCGCTGCCTGGTCGGGTCAAAAATAAATGTTTGGTCGAGTTGAAAAAGATAAATTAACTAAATAAAGACGGAGCTTTCCCTCGTTGCGTCTACTCTATCCCGCAATCCACGTGATCTCCACCATTATTATTTTTTAATATATTTTTTATCACAAAGGAATAACAACTCTAAATGCAAAAGATTAATACTCTTATAACTATCATACGTTATATGCCATGAACCAACATTTTTCTGAAAATCATAAATGGCAAATCTCGAGTCTACTCACCAATGGGGGGGTTGCCTCCTGCATTCTCGGAGCAAAAACGGCATATGAGAATTAAACATAATATAAAGTCAACGGTCCCCATACTCGCTGTAGCTCGCGGTGGTAGAAAATGGCAGCCTCAGCCTTATCCCAGGGCTTTGACCCAGGTGATGGGCTTCAGGTAGGGGCTCAGGGAGAAGCCACGCCTTGGTTTTGCATAGCCTTGTAGGTTTTATGGCTTCTTATGGCCCCTCATGCAGAGATAAACGGGTCCAAGGTACAAGCTGCAATCCAGCCGTCTGCAGTGACAGAACAGTCTTTCGCACTGATGCGGCTATCTCCAGCCACATCTGAGGTAAAAAAAACATTATGACATGGGGGGGGCGGGGGGGTGTATTATGAGTATTATAGGAAACACAACACTAAAGAATACTATACACTGTACGTAGGAACAACAATAAACAGCTTTCATAGCCAAGCAAAAGTAGTCAGATCCCTGAATTACAGTATATTCGCAATTTGTCGCCACCCTGAATGAAACACTTTGCAAAAGAATACAACACAAACTCTATTTTCACAAGAATGCATTATTCTTTGGTCGTCTGATAAACAAAACTTTTAATCAAAAATTCATTTTATAATTATTTTATTTTTTATCCCTTTGACATTAAAAAATCTAAATCTGCCGAGAAGGCAGCAGCGCATAAAGTTACAGACAATATAAAACCAAAACACGTCACTATGAGAGAGCATCATAGAGAGGGGAAGAGAGGGCTAAATAAAATAAGAAAATGAAAAAGAAATTCATGAAATTTAAGGGAAAGAAAATGTAACGATTGACAGAGCAGGGAGGGGCTCTCCCGAGATCGTCTCCCCCTGGGAGGCTCCCAGAGGAGCTCAACTGATTTGGACATTGAAGTGGAGGAAATCAAAAGACCCATCGGACCTGTCTTCCTACCAGTCTCTCCTGGCGGAATTCTCCTCCGCTATCACCACTGCCAAAAGAAATTACTTCCAAACAAAAATCCAGAACTCCACTTCTAACCCTCGTCAACTGTTCTCCATTTTCTCCTCTCTCCTCAGCACACCTCCCCCACCATTTCAGTCCTCGCTCACTGCTGATGACTTTGCTGTATTTTTTGACGAGAAGGTTGCAGATATCCGCAGCACCTTCGCGAACACCACCACTTCTATGCCTGCCTCCATTTCTGTCTGCCCCCTGTTTCTCCTCTTTCTGTCCCCTTACAGATGCTGATGTGTCTCACCTCCTGCTCTCCCACCGCCCTACTGCTTGTGCCCAGGACCCCATCCCCTCAAACCTCTTTCAGGCAATCACGCCTGACCTCCTCCCGTTTGTCACCTCCCTTGTTAACTCCTCTCTGTCCTCTGGCTGCTTCCCTCATCATTCAAGAGGGCCTACATCACCCCGCTCCTAAAGAAACCTACTCGAGACCCCTCCTGCATTCAAAACTACCGTCCGGTATCACTCCTTCCTTTTCTATCCAAATCCATTGAACTAGCCGCCTCCAACCAACTCTCTTCCTTCCTCTCTCAGAATAACCTGCTGGACCCCCACCAGTCCGGCTTCAGACCTGGCCACTCGACGGAGACTGCACTCCTCTCTGTCAACGAGTCCCTTCAGGCTGCACGAGCAACCTCTCTCTTCTCTGTCCTGATCCTTCTTGACCTCTTTGCGGCGTTCGACACGGTCAACCACTCCATCCTCTTAGCCTCCCTGGCATCTAAAGGGATCTGTGGCAGCCTTAGAGTGGATCCAATCTTATCTCTCTGGCTGGTCCTCCCAGGTGTCCTGGGCTGGAGGAGTGTCAACCCCTCGCCGCCTTGTTACAGGAGTCCCCCAGGGCTCCGTCCTCGGACCCCTCCTCTTCTCCATCTACACGAGATCCCTTGGCCCCGTTATCTCTGCTCATGGCATCTCCTATCATTGTTATGCCGATGACACCCAACTCTTTCTCTCCTTCCCCCCATCAGACACACAGGTCTCTACCCGTATCTCCGCCTGCCTGAGAGACATCCAGAGCTGGATGGGCAACCACCATCTAAAGCTCAACCCAGGTAAGACGGAGGTGATCTTCATCCCTGCTTTAACCTCTCCCTTCTCTGATTTCTCCATCTCACTAGGGGACACCACAGTGACCTCATCCCCTAGTGCAAGAAACCTTGGAGTGGTGATGGACAACAGGCTATCCTTCTCCAAGAACATTGCTACGGTGACCCGGGCGTGCAGGTTCTTCCTGTACAACATCCGGAGAATCACTCAGCTCCTTGTTCAAGCAATGGTCCTGTCCCGCCTGGACTATTGCAATTCTCTGCTGGCTGGCCTTCCAGCATCTGCCATCAGACCCCTACAACTCATCCAGAATGCTGCAGGCCGTCTGGTATTCAATCTTCCCAGACATTCACGTCACCCCCCTGCTCAGCAACCTCCACTGGCTGCCTGTTATTGCTCGCATCAAATTTAAAACTTTGGTGCTTGCATACCAGGCAGTTAAAGGATCAGCCCCTGTGTATATTCAATCCCTTATCAAGACCTATACACCAACAAGACCCCTCCGTTCTGCCACTTCGTGCCGTCTGGCGCCTACCCCTCGCCACACCTGCACTTCACGCTCACGACTGCTTTCTGTCCCGGTCCCACGGTGGTGGAATGACCTCCCGGTGGATGTCAGAACGGCAGAGTCTCTGACCTCCTTCAAGCGCAGACTGAAGACCCATCTCTTCAGGCTATACCTTTCCCTCCCCAACTCACAATCACTGTGATTATCCTTAGACCGTAATGGCACTTATGTATAGATATCGTTACTTGTATAGGTATTGTTGTTTTTATTGGCTGTTGTATTGTTGTATTCTAGCTGCCAACTGTGGTATGCTAGTTTCAAAGTTGATTGTACTCTTCAAGGGTTCTGAATTTCTGTATGTTTACACTAGGACTCGGAACAGTACTGTCCTCTCAGGTCCACTTTTGCACTTGTTCTTGTGTTTGATTTGCACTTTGTTGTACGTCGCTCTGGATAAGAGCGTCTGCTAAATGCCACGTAATGTAATGTAATGTAATGAAGCGCAAAACCTTCTGCCCTTTTTTTTACTCTGCTTATTTTACGCCACTCGAAACACGATCTTCTTCTTTCTGTTTACCCATTTCCCTATAAAACAGGTCTCTGTCAAAAGCAAAAGTAATAGCACACATGAAATAGAATCTAATTGCATTTTGACACGATGCTGATAATATTCTTGTCACGTTTGAGTGCATCGCTTCATCCTAGAAAGCACCATCTCGTCCACGCAGGAACACGCATGGCAGGTGTTGTCTTGGTATCTGTGTGTCGTGTATATTTATCGGTTTTATTTTTATTCATATTTAGTTATTTTTACAGTTCAGAATGTGGGACATATCTGGATGCTCCTGAAAGACAGTTGACACAGTGAGCAGTAGGATCTCATTTTACATTTTTACATTTACATTTTAGTCATTTGGCAGACGCTTTTAATCCAAAGCGACTTACAAGTGCATAGGTTCTACCATAAGTCAGAGCATCACATCCAGAAACTAGCAAAATACACAGGAAATGCTGTTCTAAACATAGTTGTCATCAAAAATATATATATATATATTTTTTTTTTTTGGGGGGTGGGGTTAGACAAGGATAGGGATATCAGAAAGGAGGGGCAGGGGAAATCAGGAGGGAGGACTAAGGTAGAGTTTGAAAAGGTGGGTTTTGAGTCTGCGTCGAAATAGGGGGAGGGATTCTGCTGTTCTGACAGTGGTAGGCAGGTCATTCCACCACTGAGGAACCAGAACGGAAAACAGGCGTAAACGTGCAGCTCGACCGCCAGGTGCACGTAAAGAGGGAACCGTAAGGTGACCAGAGCTGGCAGACCGGAGTGGTCTAGCTGGGGAGTAGGGAGTGATCAGGGATTGTATGTAAGGTGGGGCAGTCCCCTTAGCAGCCTGAAATGCCAACACTAGGGCCTTGAAACGGATGCGTGCGGCAATAGGAAGCCAGTGGAGGCCAATGAGAAGCGGGGTGACATGAGCCGACCTGGGCTGACTGGTGATCATGCTGTGACACCCATCCCAGACAGCGATGAGAGCAGAATCTCATGGTTGACTGTATCGAAGGCGGCCGACAGGTCGAGGAAGATGAGGACAGAGGAGAGGGATTTTGCTTTAGCAGAGTGGAGTGCCTCAGTGACCGCGAGCAGGGCGGTTTCAGTGGAGTGGCCACTCTTGAAGCCAGACTGGTTGGGGTCATGGAGATTGTTGTGGAGAAGATAAGTGGACAGTTGGGAGCAGACCGCCCGTTCCAGGGTTTTAGCGAGAAAGGGAAGAAGAGAGACAGGCCAGTAGTTGTTCAGGGCAGAGGGGTCAAGAGTAGGTTTTTTGAGGAGGGGAGTGACTCTGGCCCTCTTCAGGGAAGAGGGCATGGTGCCGGAAGAGAGGGAGGTGTTGATTAGAGAGGAGAGAAAAGGGAGAATGTCCTCAGATATAGATTGTAGGAGGGGAGAGGGGATGGGGTCAAGAGGACAGGTGGTTGGGCGGTGGGAAGTAAGGAGTTTCAGTGTGTCAGCATCAGAGAGGGGAGAAAAGGAGGTTAGGGAGTTGGGGAGGGTAGGAGGGTCAGCAGGGGTGGAGGGTTGGGAGAAGGAATTGCGAATAGCATCGACCTTCTTTTCAAAGAAGGAGACGAAGTCATCAGGTGTGAGTGATGAGGGGGGTGGGGGGGGGAGGGGGGGCCAGAAGAGAGGAGAAAGTTGAAAACAGTTTGCGGGGATTAGAGGCGGCCGCGTTAATTTTCGAGTGAAAGAAGGAAGATTTAGCTAGAGAGACAGAGGAATGGAAAGATGATAAGAGGACATGGAAGGAAGCCATATCACTGGGGAGACAGGACCTTTTCCATTTTCTCTCCGCCACCCGCAGTTTGGTTCGGACAGCTCGTAGAGCATCAGAAAGCCAAGGACTGGGGGGGGAGGCCCGAGCTAGTTTGGTGGTGAGGGGACACAGAGAGTCAAAGGAAGATGAGAGGGAGGACATGAGAGTTGTAGCCGCATCATCAGGAGACAGTCGAGAGAAAGACTCCGCAGATGGTAGGGAGGAGAGGATTGTAGATGAGAGGGTGGAGGAAGACAGGTGGCGTAGGTTCCGTCGACAGGTGACAGTGGATGGTGGGAGAGATGGATGGGTGTTAGAGGAGAGTGGTCAGATATATGGAGTGGTGTTACAGAGAGGTTGGTTGTTGTGCAGCTCCTTGTGAAGATGAGGTCAAGAAGGTTGCCTGCTTTGTGGGTGGGAGGGGAAAGAGTGAGGGTAAGGTCAAAAGAAGAGAGGAGGGAGAGAAAGGTAGACTGGGTGGACTCTGAGTTGAGGTTGAAGTCACCCAGGAGGATCAGGGGGGTGTCATTGACAGGTGAGGAGTTGAGGAGGATGTCCATCTCATCCAAAAAGTTTCCCAGAGGACCCGGGGGGCGATAAACAACAATAACAAACAGTTTGCACGGCAGAGTAACAGAAACCGCATGAAATTCAAAAGAGGAGAAGGAGAGGGATGAGGAGAAGACACTAGATCTCCATGAGGATGAGATTAGGAGACCTGTGCCACCTCCTCTGCCAGAGGATCTGGGTGTGTGGGAAAAAGAGAAGGCAGAGGAAAGGGCAGCCGGGGTGGCCGTGTTCCCTGGTGAGAGCCACGTTTCAGTTAAAGCAAGAAAGTCAAGGTTGAGGTGGGAGGCATAGGCAGATATGAAGTCTGCTTTCTGGATGGCGGACTGGCAGTTCCAGAGGCCACCAGCCACACAGAGATCAATACCAGGGGATCTGGGAGGGAAGATGAGGTTAGAGATATTCTGCCCATGTTGGCGGGAGGCGAACCTCCTACCTGACTGGGACCTGGGGAGAGGAGAGAGGACAGGGATGGGAAGGAAACACATGGAGGGAACTAGGGAGGACAAGGGGAATACTACACAGTGGAATGAGGGCAGGCAGCAAAAACAAAATCAAACATCAGGCTCTCAGACAGCCTGGATGGACACCCGTAGATAGACACCCCCGAACATAGATCTGCTTCCCTCTCTTTTTTTTAAAGAAAGGTATAAAATCTAACCTGTAGTTCATGGCGTGTTCTTGTGCAAACTGTGAAAACTGCCCTCGCATTCTGTCACTACAGCCAAAAACAACACTGTTCGGTTCAAAAGAATAAAAGACTCCAGTGCTGCCATCTAGTGTCCAAACACATTACAGCTGAAAAAACTCAAGTTATAAACAGACCCGGCTCAAATGCGTAATCATTTTGTAGTCAAATACTTTTCTGTGCTGGGTTGATCTTGCCTGGTGTAATTGAGCCAACCAAAAGCACCGGAAGGCGGAGTTTGTCGTTTATGCTAAAGGTTAACCAATTCCCAATTGTAAAAGAGCTTACAACAAAAACCGGCAAAAAACAAAAAACAAAAGCCAAAGCAATTCCCTTTTTTTGTGTTTTTAAATATTTTTTTAGAAATTAAATCAGCATTTTCTTTTATGTCGATACATGCAACTTGCCTTTAACATTTCAACATTTGAACGAGCTGATCTCCAGACGTGTGCAAAACCCTTCAGAACTTCCACATTGGCTCAACTGATTTGACAAAACTGTCTCAACAAGAAGCCATTTTGAAAAAAGTCACTCGGCTCTTATTACAGCAGAATGACTTCAACAACGGAGAGCAGGTGACACAGCTGCCGTTACTAACATGACAAAATCAAGACCAATGGTTGGAAGGATAACAAACTTTACAAGAACGTTGTTTAGATGGTCATCTAAGGCAATTTAATCAGGGAGCAAATTAAACTTAGGGAAAGTGCTTGGTTGGCCATATCGAAGTTATTATACACAGCCTTTAGAGGGTGATTGGTTCATCAAACCACTATTTTTCATAATCAGCATAAAAAAATACTATATTAAATATAATTTATTTTTTTTATCGTCTGAAAATGATAGGTTTTTTCCAAAATAATTGCCGGGGAAGGGGTTAAGGACAATGGAAGTTTCACTGCGTTCCGAGTTATCGTACATTTCACACTGAAGATGCTATCAGACACTTTTTCACATAGTAGAACTTTTATTTTTAACTAAAGAACTCGTCAAACAAATGTAAATTTTGTGCAGTATGCAGTATGTCACTCCGTGCTGCTGAGTTATACTGCCCGCATTCTCCACCAAATAAGCAAACATCTATGCGGAGCGAGATTTCACCTGCATTCTTTAAATGCCCAATACAGTAATCGGCAATTGAGCTGTCTTTGTTTGAGGTTGCTGTAAGGAGGGGGGAAGGTTTACAGAGTTTTAGTCTTCTGTACGTAATAATTTAATTTTATTGCATTTTTACTGTGTATAAAATGGTGTCTCCTGTGCCAGTTTTGTACTTTATTAAGGAGGCTGGCTGCCTCCAGCTGGTGTGGTTATATCCAGACTAAGTTTACTTGTACATTGCGGAACCACATGAACCTTGATTCTGTTAAGAATCCTCCCTAGTTGTGTCCTGGCCGTGTATATGAGTATATATGGTGCTTTATTTGGCAGGCGGTTGTGAGCTGGCGGTGTACAGGAGTATATATACGGTGCTTTATTTGGCAGGCCTACCTGTGGATGGAATAAAGCACTGTTGGTGGAACAGTTGGAGCTTTATTTTATTTACTGAAAAAACATTCCATATTATATTGTCATTCTTGCATTTCCTGATGTTTGTTTCTTTTCTTTTTTTTGTTTTGTTTTATTTTAATTGAGGATAACTTAATAAAAATTATAATATGAATGATTATCAACCAGAATCGACTAGAAACTCAAGAGATTGGTTTGTCTTTTGTACCCATACGCACACACACGTGCACACGAACACGCACACAACGATACTCTACTTGGTTGTTGTCTGTATGTGATGATGTGTGTGTCTGGCTTTATTTCGGGGGAAAGCACGTCTCCAGTGAAGTTTGAACCTCCGACCCTTTTCTCTCCCTCTCCCTCCCTCTCCCTCTCTCTCCCTCCCTCTCTCTCACTCTCTCTCGTCCACAAGGCTGGGCTGGAACCAACTGGCCTGTCGTTGAGAGTCCCCGCCATTGGTCAGTTCCTCTCCGGGTCAGAGCATCCGATTGGCCAGTTCCTCGCTGGGTCAGAGCGGCTGATTGGCCAGTTCCTCGCTGGGTCAGAGCATCCGATTGGCCAGTTCCTCGCTGGGTCAGAGCATCCGATTGGCCAGTTCCTCGCTGGGTCAGAGAGGCTGATTGGCAGGTTCCTCCTGGTGTTCTTCACGGCACACTGGACCCGGTTCACAGGCCTGATCTGTGCCTTTTCATTTATTTTTTACAACGATCGAAAGTCTCTTTTTAACGAGCGTTCATGTGAGATTTCATCTCAGCTCACGTTGTGGAATAATGATTTCATATTTTACTGACACTTTTATCCAAGCAACTTACAGTTGATTAGACTCAGCAGGGGACAATCCCTACAGTGGAGCAGATCTTATTGTGGGTACACCGGGGCTTGAACCCCCAACCTTCCGGGTCTCAGCCACTAGGCCACCCTACATTGTCTGAATGTCCCCCCCCCCCCAGCTCCTTGCACTGAAACACATCTCCTTTGTGCATATTTACTATTTACTACTTGTTTTTTGTTTGTTTTGGTGGGGGTAGTATTGGGGGGTAGTATTAGTCAACCATTTTAAAGATCATCTGCCATGTTTGGGGATTTTGGTTAAATTCAAATGAAAATGCCTGTTGCAAAATCCTAAGTCCCATTTCACTTTTATTCTTGATTGGCACTTTACTGTAATGTTTTGGTTTTTACCCACTGTGAAATTATGTAAAACATAAAGGTTAAGTATAATTGTAATAAAATTCTAATTCAAGTTTTTTTCTGAACTTGAAACATTGCTTCGGTCCTTTGGTGTGGCACAGGGTCCCTTCTGCTGGAGTGAGTTTAACCACCAGACAGAAAACTGCGTCTCAAATCTCACCACAGATCTCCCATCTGCTCTTGAATGAATGAATGAATGAATGAATGAATGTTTCTTTATTTCGAACATTAACATAAAAACATTTTGAAAATAATAAGTACAATACACAATACATTAAAAACATCTTAAAACAAAAAGGAGAAAAAAAAAACAAACATAATAATGTACAATATTAATCATAATTACAATGAAAATAATAGTATTTGTTCGAAAAGGAGTAGGAATGAAGCCTCTGCTTATCTGGTCCTACCCCTA
Organism: Conger conger; assembly: GCF_963514075.1. Classification (NCBI taxonomy): domain Eukaryota; kingdom Metazoa; phylum Chordata; class Actinopteri; order Anguilliformes; family Congridae; genus Conger; species Conger conger. The sequence goes on along the minus strand of NC_083761.1, from coordinate 1,932,269 downwards.
TTTACTTCAAAAATAAACTTAAATCAGGTCTCTGTCAACATTCTATTTAATTCCTTTTCATATTTCCTTATTTTCCTTTTAACCTGAGCCATAATGTACCTTATTGCCATGTGCCCTCACCCCCCCCCCCCCCCACTTCCTCTTCTCTGTATCCCTCAATCATAATATTTTTAAACTTTTAAACAATATAATAGTTCTACTTTGTTTTATTTCATCATTCAAACTCCACCAAATGAAATGCTCATGCTCTTCAAATTTGTGCAAACACAGCGTTTCTCAAAATTATTTTTCCCTCTTAAATTATACCCACATTCTTTGTCCTTAAATAACTTTCGAATGTTACAGGGGAGTAAATGATTCTTTGCTTTATACAACATTTGAGCAGTTTTGAACTTGACCAGATCCATAAACTTGAGACACTTGGAATTCAGAAATAATATATTAGTATGTTCCCTGTGCCCAACATGGTGTACAATTCTTAATGCTCTTTTTTGGAGTATACATAACGGTTGTAAAGTTGTTTTATAGGCATTCCCCCAAACCTCCACACAGTAAGTCAAATACGGCAGTACAAGTGAACAATATAAAATATACAACACCCTATGTTCCAATATATGTTTGGCTTTCCCCAACACAGCAATGCTCCTTGATAGTTTGGATCTTATATATTTTACCTGTGGCTTCCAAGAAACTTTACAGTCTAGTATTACCCCTAGAAATGTTATTTCATATACCCTCTCAATATCAACCTGGTCCACAACCAGTTGTGTCTATTTTACGATGACCAAAAATCATTAATTTGGTTTTATTCAAATTCAATGATAATCTATTTACATCAAACCATGTTTTTAATTTATTAATTTCTATTTTAACCATCGCTAAGAGCTGTTCTAAATTATCTCCGGAACAAAGGATGTTGGTATCATCTGCAAATATAACCAATTTAAATTATTTTGATACTTTATATATATCATTTATATATAAAATAAACAATATTGGACCAAGTACTGACCCTTGCGGGACTCCACATATAATGGCTAAGCAAGATGATTTGTGATCTCCCAACTGTACAAATTGTTGCCTGTTGCTGATATAGCTTTTTAACCACTTAAGCCCTACTCCTCTGATCCCATACCTTTCCATTTTACTAAGCAATATATCATGATTAATTGTATCAAACGCTTTCTTTAAATCTATAAATATTCCTACAGCATACTTTTCCTTATCTATAAAATTTGTTATTTCCTCTGTTAGCTCCATTAATGCCATAGCTGTTGACCTGTTGGCTCTAAAACCATATTGGCTATCTGATAAGTTATGTTCCTCGATAAAGTGGTCTAATCTATTAATGAAACATTTTTCTAAGATTTAAGAGAATTGAGATAGTAGCTCTGAGTCCTGTCCTTCCCTAAGCAGAGCTCTGATTGGTCACAGTGCTCTGAGTCCTGTCCTTCCCTAAGCAGAGCTCTGATTGGTCACAGTGCTCTGAGTCCTGTCCTTCCCTAAGCAGAGCTCTGATTGGTCACAGTGCTCTGAGTCCTGTCCTTCCCTAAGCAGAGCTCTGATTGGTCAGTGCTGTGAGTTCTGTCCTTCCCTAAACAGAGCTCTGATTGGTCACAGTGCTCTGAGTCCTGTCCTTCCCTAAACAGAGCTCTGATTGGTCACAGTGCTCTGAGTCCTGTCCTTCCCTAAGCAGAGCTCTGATTGGTCACAGTGCTCTGAGTCCTGTCCTTCCCTAAGCAGAGCTCTGATTGGTCAGTGCTGTGAGTTCTGTCCTTCCCTAAACAGAGCTCTGATTGGTCACAGTGCTGTGAGTCCTGTCCTTCCCTAAACAGAGCTCTGATTGGTCACAGTGCTCTGAGTCCTGTCCTTCCCTAAGCAGAGCTCTGATTGGTCACAGTGCTCACAGTCCTGTCCTTCCCTAAACAGAGCTCTGATTGGTCACAGTGCTCTGAGTCCTGTCCTTCCCTAAGCAGAGCTCTGATTGGTCACAGTGCTCACAGTCCTGTCCTTCCCTAAACAGAGCTCTGATTGGTCACAGTGCTCAGAGTCCTGTCTTTCCCTAAACAGAGCTCTGATTGGTCACAGTGCTCAGAGTCCTGTCCTTCCCTAAGCAGAGCTCTGATTGGTCACAGTGCTCAGAGTCCTGTCCTTCCCTAAGCAGAGCTCTGATTGGTCAGTGCTGTGAGTCCTGTCCTTCCCTAAACAGAGCTCTGATTGGTCACAGTGCTCAGAGTCCTGTCCTTCCCTAAGCAGAGCTCTGATTGGTCAGTGCTCTGAGTCCTGTCCTTCCCTAAACAGAGCTCTGATTGGTCACAGTGCTCAGAGTCCTGTCCTTCCCTAAGCAGAGCTCTGATTGGTCAGTGCTGTGAGTCCTGTCCTTCCCTAAACAGAGCTCTGATTGGTCACAGTGCTCAGAGTCCTGTCCTTCCCTAAGCAGAGCTCTGATTGGTCACAGTGCTCAGAGTCCTTTCCTTCCCTAAGCAGAGCTCTGATTGGTCAGTGCTGTGAGTCGTGTCCTTCCCTAAGCAGAGCTCTGATTGGTCAGTGCTGTGAGTCGTGTCCTTCCCTAAGCAGAGCTCTGATTGGTCACAGTGCTCAGAGTAATGCTTAAGCGGGGCTCCTTCCCACCACGGAGCTCTAATCGTTCACAGTGCTGTGAGTCCTGTCCTGGCTGTGGCTGTTTGCACTGCTGGTTGACGTCTTCCTTTTTGGGATTCTCCTCCTGAAACACCAACAGACATTCCGTTCACTCTTTCATGGAAACTTTTTCGTTAAATTTGTTTGCATTGTGTGCCATATGGGTCTCTTAACTGATTGCTGCTTCCTGATTCAGAAGCAAGTGAATTCCTAAACAGAAGAAGAGAAATGGTTACCTTGTTAAACTCCGGCGGCACGTCCACACTCATGCGTCTGTGCCTGGAATGACATTATATTGATTATACAGTTAAAATCCCTGACTGCTGCCAATTTGAGGAAATTAATGAATGGCAGATATGTGTGTAGGCAGTCGGCGTGTTGGGAGTGGGCGTGTTGGGAGTGGACGTGTTGGGAGTGGACGTGTTGGGAGTGGGCGTGTTGGGAGTGGACGTGTTGGGAGTGGACGTGTTGGGACTGGGCGTGTTGGGAGTGGACGTGTTGGGAGTGGGCGTGTTGGGACTGGGCGTATCGGGGAGTGGGCGTATCGGGGAGTGGGCGTGTTGGGGAGTGGATTTCACTGCTGTGAAACGAGGAGGGGGAGGAGTGCAGGCTGCTTCGGGAAAGGATCCTGATTGGAGGAAAACGGGGAGCTGACCGTCGTGTGATGGACATACACGCCCACTGGTGCACAATGACGTCAAATCTCATTTACCAGGAAGTGGTAAGTCCTTTTTTTATTTTTGTCAATAAACAAAATGCATGAACAGAAGAAGTGAATGAACAGAAGAAAAATCTAAATCAAATCAATATTTGGTGTGACCACCCTTTGCCTTCAAAACAGTATAAATTCTTCTTGGTATACTTGCACACAGGTTTTGAAGGAACTCAGCAGGTAGGTTCCAAACATCTTGGAGAACTAGCCGCAGTTCTTCTGTGGATTTAGGCAGCATCTTGTTCTTCTTTACGCTGAAGATAGTTCTTAATGACATTGGCTGTATGTTTTGGGCCGTTGTCCTGCTGCTGAATAAATTTGGGACCAATCAGATGCCTCCCTGATGGTATTGCATGATGGATAAGTATCTGCCTGTACTTCTCAGCATTGAGGAGACCGTTAATTCAGACCAAATCCCCAACTCCATTTGCAGAAATGCAGCCCCAAACTTGCAAGGAACCTCCACCATGCTTCACTGTTGCCAGCAGACACTCATTCTTGTACCGCTCTCCAGACACACATTCTTGTACCACTCTCCAGCAGTTTGTTGAAGGCAAACAAACTGCCTTCAGCCACAGCCAAATATTTCACCTTTTGACTCATCAGTCCAGAGAACCTGCTGCCATTTTTTTACCTCAGAGGTATGGCTTTTTGGCCCAATTCTTCCATGAAGACCACTTCTGACCAGACTTCTCTGCACAGTAGATAGGTGTACCTGGGTCCCACTGGTTTCTGCCAATTCTGAGCTGATGGCACTCCTGGACATCTTCCGATGGTGAAAGGAAGTAAGCATGATGGCTTTCATCTGCTGCACTAAGTTTCATGGCCGACCACTGCGTATACGGTCTTTAATGTGGCCGATTTCTTTGTGCTTCTTCAACAGAGCTTAGACAGCACATCTGGAGACCCCTGTCTGCCTTGACATTTCTGCCTGGGAGAGACCTTGCTGATGCAGTATAACTACCTTGTGTCTTGTTGCTGTGCTCAGTCTTGCCACGGTGTATGACTTCTGACATTAAACTGTCTTCAGCAACCTCACCTTGGAACCAGAGTTTGACTGTTCCTCACCCAATTTTAACCCTCCAATACAGCTGTTTCTGTTTCAGTTAATGATTGTGTTTTAACCTACATATTAAATTGATGATCATTAGCTCCTGTTTGGTATAATTGGTTTATCACACACCTGACTATATGCCTACAAAATCCCTGACGTTGTGCAAGTGTACCAAGAAGAATTGATGCTGGTTTGAAGGCAAAGGGTGGTCACACCAAAAATTGATTTGATTTAGATTTTTCTTCTGTTCACTCACTTTGCATTTTGTTAATTGATAAAAATAAACTATTCAAATTTATATTTTTGAAAGCATTCTTACAGCTTTACAGCATTTCACACCTGCGTAAGACTTTTGCACAGTACTGTATGCTTTAAGACGCAAGTGTTCATATGGTTTGGAAGAATTGGCAAGATTGAGGGAAAAAGTTGATTTTGATTTCAGCTTGACCTGACCAACCCAGCAGTCCTTTCTCCGTCTGGGGATTTTGAGTTTGTGTTGAACTCAAAATGTGTATGGCACACAAAATAAACCTTGCTCACTTACATCACCACCGCCACCAATCCCAGCATGCTCAGCGCCAGCAGCACGCCCAGAACGATGTCGCGCGTCTGCTGGGAGGAGTCTGGCTCCCCTGGCCCCGTCTCCACGGTGTATTCCACTTCCTGTCCGAACACCTTGGCCAGCTCGGCCGTCACAGCGTCCCTCTCGCTCTGCAGCTTCCTGTGGACGACAGCGGCGCGGCCTGATGACATCACTCACTCTACCAGCTGCCTAGCAGCCCAGTGCAGTTCATATGATAAAGCCCTAAATACATTGCATTAATTATTTAGCTGACACTCTTATCCAAAGCTACTTACAGTTGATTAGACTAAGCAGGGGCCAATCCACCGTGGAGCAATGTGGGGTTAAGGGCCCAACAGCTGTGCGGATCTTATCGTGGCTTCACTGCGGCTTGAACCGCCAACCTTCCAGGTCCCACTCAGGCACCTTAGCCCCTAGGCTACAGGCACCTTAGCCACTAGGCTATAGGCACCTTAGCCACTAGGCTACAGGCACCTTAACCACTAGGCTACAGGCACCTTAGCCACTAGGCTATAGGCACCTTAGCCCCAAGGCTACGGGCACCTTAGCCACTAGGCTACGGGCATCTTAGCCACTTTGCTACAGGCCACGGGCAGTAATTGGCTGATCACAGGTGACCAGTTTTCGACTCTTACCTTTTGACGTCTTCAGAGGACACGATGTCTCCGGTGGTATTCATGGCTATGAAGGTGACATATGTCTTGCCGGTCTCCCTGGAGGACCTGGCCCCGCCCCCAAAGGTGCTGACGCTCGTGATGCTGAGGACCTTCACTGTCCAATCCAGCGCGATCTCCAGGGACCTGGGGCGTGTCAGGAACAACAAACAGCCAATCAAAGGCCTCGCAATGGACACTGAATGTACGCAATATGACATTACATAACAGTCATTTAGCTGATGCTTTTAGCCAAAGCAACTAACAGTTGATTAGACTAAACAGGGGCCAATCCCCCCGGTGCAATGTAGTGTTAAGGGCCCAACAGCAAGCCGTAATGTGTAAATAGATAATGCATAGAAGAAGATGGTGGTGGGTCAGTGACATTTTGGGGCTGTTTAAGGGGCACTGGTTAAGATCAATGGTATCATGTATTCCATGAAGTATCAGGCAATTCTGGCCAATTTTCTGGCCAAGGCTGAGACGAGTATTTTTTGAGGGTGCCAATAATTCTAGAGCCCACTGTGTGTAATGTACCCCCAAAGGGGAATTCACATGGTCACTGACAGCAGAGCAAAGATGTCCAGGCATAAGAACAGGAACAGTGACCACATGCCACCCTCACCGATACTGACATGACATGCACAGACTAAGCAGCATTCAGACCTGGGTTAAATGCTGCTTAGTCTGTGCATGTCCACTGTACCATCCATGCCGCCACTTTGTGCCACATGCCAACCCAAATATGTAACCGCAGATAATAAATAGATCCGACATCTCTCTCATGAAAGAAGCTAGCTGCATAGGGACAGCTTGTATAAATAGTGATATGTTTGCTTCTGTGATCATCTCACCTCTCCATTTCCACAACATTCTTGTCCACCACGTTGATGGGCTGGTTCAGAGAGATGACCACCATGTCGTCCGCTTTGCTCTCCTGGATTATCACCTGGAGCATCGCACACAGGTGAGAAGTTCCCTAACTCATGTCTGCAGCTACTTCACTCAGCTCACATCCAGAAACCCAACTCTGAACGTAAATTAGCCTTTAGCCTTTGAACAGTGGGGTTTTTCTTGAATGTTTTTTCAGTGTTCTAGAACTCCATTGGCCAGCAGTGATTGTGACATCAGCATTAGAATATTCAGTTCAGGACATTCCAATCATATATTTGCGATCTTTCATCTTGAAGGGGTCATGAGTCTTACAGGACTATCAACCTTCTGTGCGTAGGCCACAGGCTGCCCAAATCCTCCCCCCAGTACCGAGCACGAAAGCTGTGCTTACCTTGACCTCCGCTGTGGCCCTGAGGCCCTGGGGGTCTGTGGCCCTCACCCTCAGAGTCTTCTCTCCAGCCTGGCCCTCCACTGACACCACGTACACCCGCCCAGAGGAGGGCTCCACCTCCAGCAGCCCGCTGTCCTGCTCCAGGCTGTACACCAGCTGCCCTGTCTGCCCCACGTCCGGGTCTGTGGCCTGGGGCAGAGGGCATTTAGGGACACCAGGGGGGGCAGTACGGGGGCATTTAGCGACAAGGGGGTGTTTGGTGGTGTTATGTGCTGATCAGCCCTGGGGGTGTTATGTGCTGATCAGCCCTGGGGGTGTTATGTGCTGATCAGCCCTGGGGGTGTTATGTACTGATCAGCCCTGGTGGTGTTTGGTGGTGTTATGTGCTGATCAGCCCTGGTGGTGTTTGGTGGTGTTTGGGGGTGTTATGTGCTGTTCCTCCAGCCCTGCTGCTGGTGTGGTGTCTCACCTCCACCTGCAGGACGGGGTATTTGTAGGGCGCGATGCTGAAGATGTTGGCGCTGTAGACGCTGTTGTTAAAGACCGGCGCCTCGTTCACGTCCTCCACCCGGACCGACACCTGGAGAACACAGCGGGAGTCACCTGATCAAACAGGGCCTCTTATGTCCCTAACCCTGACCCTAACCTTTAACCCCTAACCCCCTGACCCCCTAACCCACCCAGACCGACACCTGGAGAACCTGATCAAACACCTGCCCCCAATTAAACAGGGCTTAGCTAATGTGCACTTAATTATTGTCAAGTTAAAAACGGGTGTTGGTGCTGGGAAGGAAAAGGTTACCCTGCTGGGTGGAGAAATGAGACAAACATACTCTGAGATCATCCATGCCAACAGACATGAAGATTTGTACACAGAGAGTGGTCATCTGCCAGGCCATGTAGTGGAGGCAGAGACTGGGGGTTTTGAAAACCAGGCTTGATATGGTGGTAGATACTATCTAGCTTGTAGGTAAACTAAGCATTAGATACACTTTAGTGGCACAAAAAATGTTGCAAAAATGTAGAAACAATTGTTCTCTCCCTCGCCACCTTAGCTGGCGTGTGGTGAGCGTTCAGGCACAAAATGGCTGCCGTTGCATCACCCAGATGGGTGCTAGCCATCAGTGGTCGTTGAGGAGCATCACTGTAAAGTGCTTTGAGTGTGACAAAAGCGCGATAAATGTAATAATCTAAGGCCGGACAGCTGTCTCGCATTACCATGGTTACAGCCGTGTTGGGCGGGGTCCTGGAGTCTGTGGCCTCCACCGCCATGTTGTACCACTCCTGCGTCTCTGAGTCCAGGGGCCGGAGCGTGCTGACCACGCCCTCCTCGTCCACGGCGAACAGGTCCGTGTGCGACCCCAGGGCGTAGGTCACCTGGACCAATGAGCTGCCAGTCAGGGCCTTGACCACGCCCACCGCCGCGCCCGCCGGCTCGTTCTCCGCCACAGAGAAGTTGTAGGCGGGGCTCCGGAAGGCCACGCCCGGGATCAGGCTGACGGTGAAGAGGGACACCTCGACCATCGCTGCAGAGGAGGAACGGACACGCGTGTGGACCTCTCACACGTATGTACTGTGGCACCCCTGCTCCTGAATGTTGTGCCACGTGGGTGGAGAACCCTGGAGGGGCCCGTGCCGGTCAACCGCGCAGACGTCACGCATTGGGAGAGGTGTGCGAAGGGGTATATCTGCCTAGAGATGTGATGGGGAGATCAGCACCTTGGAGAGAGATCCGGTCACGTGAGCCAGATAAATTACCTCCCTATTCACCCCCTGTCTTTGTGTTTCCCGCCAGCCCTGACGCGGCCGAAGAGGAGAGGAGGGAGGAAGCCCTGGAAAATACCCCGGTCTGGGAAGAATCTTCGTTTATTTTTTGCCTAAACGGCCCCTTTGATTTCTCCAGTTTTCCCCTACCCTTGCCCTGAGGGGGGGCGCTATCACCGATACCCCGAAAAAAAAAAACACAGAAAAAATAAAAAGAAGTATTTTTTCTGGCATCTGCTATCTCCTGTGTTGGTTCCTAGCTGTGCCCACTCTCTGCCCCTCAGGATTCACCCCGAGGCACCACAGTACCCCTCACATGTACCTCTTATACACACACTGTATGTACGCCTCACGCATGTGCCTCAGATGGTGGGGTCTCTCTCACCTGTGGAGGTGCGCTGGGGCTCCCCCTGGTCCTGGGCCACGGCAGTGACCTCCAGCACAGTATCCTCTGTGACCCCTGAAAGGTCGGAGGTCAGCGTGATGTCACCCGTCTTACTGTCGAGGCTCAGGAGAGGCCAGCCTGCAGAGAAACTGACCAATGAGAGAGCGAGAACGTCACCACCACAGAAACACACAGAGACTGCCGTGCCAACAGTATCTGGGACATCCCATAATATAATATCAAATAATATTTAAAAAACCCTCAAACAGTTCCCCATCTCTTGAATTTGACCTGCCATCAAAGCAGGTGACTGCAGGTCTTCAAACTGCTAGGTAACTGGTGAACACCCGACTGGTGAACACTTACCTCTTTAACCTTCACCATAAATAACCCACTGGCCCCCACATCCTGATGATTCAGACTGCAGGAATACAGCTGGGCTAGAGCTGGATCAGTCACCTGTATGTGGTGAGTGTGTTATCTACCTGTGTGTGATGAGTGTGTTATCTACCTGTGTGTGATGAGTGTGTTATCTACCTGTGTGTGATGGGTGTGTTATCTACCTGTGTGTAATGGGTGTGTTATCTACCTGTGTGTGATGAGTGTGTTATCTACCTGTGTGTGATGGGTGTGTTATCTACCTGTGTGTGATGAGTGTGTTATCTACCTGTGTGTGATGGGTGTGTTATCTACCTGTATGTGGTGAGTGTGTTATCTACCTGTGTGTGATGAGTGTGTTATCTACCTGTGTGTGGTGAGTGTGTTATCTACCTGTGTGTGATGAGTGTGTTATCTACCTGTATGTGATGAGTGTGTTATCTACCTGTGTGTGATGAGTGTGTTATCTACCTGTGTGTGATGAGTGTGTTATCTACCTGTGTGTGATGGGTGTGTTATCTACCTGTATGTGGTGAGTGTGTTATGTACCTGTATGTGATCATTGTTATCTACCTGTATGTGATGAGTGTGTTATCTACCTGTGTGTGATGAGTGTGTTATCTACCTGTGTGTGATGAGTGTGTTATCTACCTGTGTGTGATTAGTGTGTTATGTACCTGTGTGTGACGAGTGTTATCTACCTGTGTGTTATGAGTGTGTTATCTACCTGTGTGTTATGAGTGTGTTATCTACCTGTATGTGATCAGTGTTATCTACCTGTATGTGATGTTTGCGTTGACCCCGGCGTCCCGGTCCGTAGCAGAGAGCGTCAGCACCAGGTCCCCCACTGCGGCGTCCTTCACCAGGATGTCACGGGAGTACACCCCCTGGCTGAACTCCGGGGCGTTGTCGTTCACGTCTGTGACGGTGACTGTGATGTAGGTGATGTTCTGGTGGGGAGAAATAAAAACCTTCAGTGAGATTATTATTCATAATAATAAAAACTATTACACAATTAATTATAATTATTATTAGAATCATAAAAACTTCAGTGAGATTATTATTTTGAATGAATAATAATAGTAAATGAGTGCTAACAGCACGAGACATAAAGGCACATCACTTTGGACAAGAGATTAATTTAATTAATCTACAATACATGTAGATGTGTGGTTTGTCTGGTTTTGTAAAACTATATTACATGTTAATAATAAATGTCATTACATAAAAAAAAAATTAAAAAAAGATTAAATGAAACTAAACGAAAAGCGGTAATGGTCTCATTGAACAGAGATCTCAAACTCCCGAACATGGATCAAGGCTTCAGGCTTGCTATCAGTGCTCAATCCAGTCATTTCTGTCCTCTGCTGGAAAAAACAAACCCATAATGTTTCAGGGAGGAGTTTTATCGGCTTATTACAGGGGAGACGAATGTACGAGAGCAAATACGAAGTTGAATTTTTAAACGCTGGTTTCTCTGTCTTTCTCGGTTTTCCTTGGTGTGGCCTGTTTTAGATTGTGGACACAAACATTATAAAATTATGTTGCTTACTGAAACACTTTAATCTAATGTCATTAACTTTATTCATAGATAAAGAACAATATAATCTGGTATCTGACAGACAATCTGCTATATGACGGGTAGGTAGAAGAATGTTTCAGAGTGTGAGAGAACACAAGCAGACACACAACAATGAACATTTCAACATGACTAACATGGAGGGGTAGAAGGTTAAAGGTTAAAGTACACTCTCGATCACGTTTTTTTGGACACACCTACTCTACACACCCCAGAATGTATTTCATCAAAATTGTGTAGCAAGCAGAGCCAGGCTGAAACAGAGCGTGCAGTTACTCTTTAAAGATGCAGTACCCGATCTCTCAGAAGGGGGCGCTGCAGCATACCTTTCTCTGTGGCGAGCCGTGGTCAGAGGCTGCTATCACCAGGTCATAGATGTCCTTCTCTTCTCGATCCAGAGGTCCCACAGCCAAGAGCATCCCGTCCTACACAGAGACAACCAGATGCGGTCAGACACGGTCAGACAACCAGACACCGAGAGCTCAGCCTTCTGACACCCAGTTTCATTGTTTTTAGATGTGAAGCACCTCATTGTAACTAACTAACAACTAACTAACTAACTAACCTCCTATGCTACGAACTAACGTACTAACACACAACTAACTAACCTACCAACTAACACACAACTAACCTACTAACCAACTCACAACTAATCTACTCACTAACACACAACTCACTAACTAGCTAGCTTAGGTCAATAAGGCTGAGAACCACCTTCACAGCAGATCAGATTTTTATGATTCTGTCTATAGTATGTGAATCAAAAAGACCACGTTTCAGCGCAAAGATTTCCTTCATGTTTGCGCTGAAACGTAGTTTTTTGTCCTCAATTAAATCATTCTTTATGTGTATTTGAGGCATATCTTGGTGTGCAAAGCCTTTTTTTCCCCTCTTTGATTTTCACTTAGTTTCTGTGTTTTCGCACCAATTTTAAGTCTAGTGTTTTTTATGTGTATAAGAAGGAAAGGGGCAGATTTTGAGGGGCAAAGGGGTGACTGCTGTCACTCACCTCCGTCAACTGAAACGGGGCGCTGGGATTGGACAGGGAGAGGGTGACCTTTCCGTTGTCGCCCTGGTCGAGGTCGGAGGTGGAGATTGAGCAGACCTCCCACGGGGCCTGGGCGGAGTAGTTCCCCTCGGGGAGGACGATGGGGTCGGGGAGGGGCAGGAACTGGGGGTTGTTGTCGTTGACGTCCAGGACGGTGATGTTGAGCTGAGCCGTGGCACTCAGTCCATCGGTGGCCGAGTCGACCGCCACCACCTGCAGCCAGACGATTACCACACAGATGAGAAAACATCGACTTTATCGTCCCAAAGGTCATTTATCTTGGACACAACGGGGTCTGCTGTATAAAATAACATGTAAAACACAAATGCAAAATGTGTAACATGCAAATGCAGTCATCAACGGCAGTCCCAACAAGCCAAAGACGTCCACCTAAAATCAGCTGGGATTCTAAGCTGGTTTAATGATGGTTTAAGCTGTGTTTGATACATTTAGCTGGCTATAGCTGGTATGTGGCTGGTCAAAGCTGGTCTCCAGCTGGACAAAGCTGGTCTCCAGCTGGACAAAGCTGGTCTCAAGTTAGACAAAGCTGGTTGAGTAATCCAGTGGTCAACTGGTGGACTAGCTGACTACAGCTGACTGGTCAGCTGGTGAACAGTGGCTGGTTGGGCTGCTAAAAGCCACTCAACCAGTTTAGAGTGGTTTAAAGGTACAATAGGTAAGATTTTTGTGTTAAAACATTGTTACAAGACCTTGTAAATCCCTTCCTATTATTGAAAAGGCTCACTAACATGTTGACTCACCCTGTGACTCAGCCTGTGTTTATAGTCCTTAAATTCGGGTTCAAAGTGTACAGTTGTCGTCACGATCAAAACATTGTACAGCTGTACAAAAATTCAAGATCAATGGTTGAAAATTGGTTCTAACTGCCACAGCCAATTGCGTGGGGGCTTTTATTGCTTATTATCGAAGTGAAGACTGGTGAAAATGTAAAGACAAGAAATAAAAATGGTGTTGTGCAGCACACCAAAGTCAAGATTTCATAAAGTCACCTGTTCGGCGAACATTTTCTAAATAGAACACGATGAAATACGGCAGGCTCTGTTGCGTTTTTCACTGTCAGCTTTCCAAAACACTGCATGATAACACTGAACTGTATACTAATGCTTTATAGTATGCGTTATATTCATAGACTGTGGGAACAGTGTTGTGGTTTTAAGGTTGTTTGTTGCTGCAATTCCTCTCTTGACCGTTAGGAGTCTCCTATTGTACCCTTAAGATGGAATTTTCAGCATGGGACTGACCAATTACTTGCATACGGAATCATGCTCAGTTCAAAAGTCCTATGAGTCCGACAGGAGTTGCATATACTCTATCAGAGTCAGGTAAGCTGTCGGAATTGATTCAACACTTGAATTGTTGTCCTTAGTCATTAAGTGCATAATTTTAACCGGGTGTGCTGGTATTGCTGCAGACCTTCCTCTAGACGCGGCAACGTTTGATTTGTAAATTGCTCATTTGAACAGCAGAGGTTAGGGCTTGAGCCAGTTTGTTTTGTCTCTATTGATGTGTTAATCACTTATACTGGTTGCATACCTGTAGAGTGACTGAACGTTTGTTTTAAATAAGCTGTGGAATTTGTCAGTAGATTAGCTTTGATTTGATATTGCTTGTGAGCAATTGTAGGCGATTTAAATAGGCGTGTCAGACGCTAGCGTCGCTCCGTCCCAGTTTGTGATGTCTGCTCTCTCCCTCGAAGACACCCCCTGCGACGTGGGCCTCCACGGCGTCGGAACCCCTCGAACCTCAGCTACCCCCCGCTGACCCCCTGTGAGGACTTTGCTGTCACAGGGGGACTATGGAACTGCCAGTCTGCCCCTCGGAAGGCTGACTTCATCCCCGCATATGCCTCCCTCCAGTCCCTACAATTCCTTGCCCTAACGGAGACCTGGATCACACCTGACACCGCCACTCCCGCTGCCCTCTCATCCTCCTTCTCCTTCTCCTTCTCTCACACTCCCCGGCCTTCCGGCCGTGGCGGTGGTACTGGTCTTTTAATTTCCCCCTCATGGAAATTCTCTGTTCGCCCCCTCTCTGACCTGTCCATATCCACTTTTGAATTCCATTCTGTTGCAGTATCCTACCCTACTAACCTTTTCATTGCAGTTATCTATCGTCCTCCAGAGCCCCTGGGAAACTTCCTTGATGAGCTAGACACCCTTCTCAGCTCCATCCACCTTGAAGCCTCCCAGGCTGCTGCCTTCCTACTCCACTCCTTCCGCCTCTCCCTGCAACACTCTCCTCCAACCCACAAGGCGGGCAATGTCCTAGACCTTGTCTTTGTGAGGAACTGCTCATGCTCCGATTTCACGGTTACCCCTCTGCATACATCTGATCACCACTTCATCTCATTCTCCCTCCCTCTTCCTCCCCATCCTCCCCCCCTCCTCCCACCCACACTTCCTCAGCCCGCCGTAACCTCCACTCCCTCTCACCCTCTTCCTTTGCCACCACTGGCACCGCCTCACTCCCCCCCTCTCGAATCCTTCTCCAAACTCCCCACTGACTCTGCATCTGCCACCCTCCTTTCATCTCTCTCCTCCGCCTTTGACTCTCTCTCTCTGTCCCCCTGTCTCAAAGCCGCCAAAGCAAAATACTATCAGACACAAATTCAGAACTCCGCTTCGAACCCCCGGAAACTGTTCTCCATTTTCTCCTCTCTCCTCAACGCACCGCCTCCTCCACCTCAGTCCTCCTTCACTGCTGATGACTTTGCTGATTTTTCCGATGAGAAGGTCACAGTCATCCGCAGATCCTTTACAACCACCACCCCCCTTCCCCCCCCTCTAGGCCCATCCCTTCCTTTTCCAATTTCTCCCCCCTTACAGACTCTGATGTTTCTCAACTCCTGCTCTCCCACCACCCTACAACCTGTGCCCTTGACCCAATCCCCTCTTCTCTTCTCCAGACTATCACACCTGACATTCTCCCATTTGTCACCTCCCTGTCTTCCGGCTGTTTTCCAGCATCCTCCAAGAGGGCCCACATCACTCTACTGCTAAAAAAGCCTACTCTGGATCCCTCCATCATCCAGAACTACCGCCCGGTATCTCTTCTTCCTTTTCTTTCTAAAACCATAGAACGAGCCACTTCTACTCAACTTTGTTCTTTCTTTTCTAACAACAACCTGCTAAACCCCCATCAGTCTGGCTTCAGATTGGGCCACTCGACAGAGACCGCGCTCCTCTCCGTCAGTGAGTCACTCCATGCCGCACAAGCAGCCTCCCTCTCCTCATTCTTCTAGATCTCTCTGCTGCCTTCGACACTGTGGATCACTCCATCCTCCTGTCCGCCCTGTCAGCAACGGGCATCTGTGGCACAGCCGTGGACTGGATTGAGTCCTCCAGGTTGCCTGGGCTGGTACGGTATCGACACCTCGGCCCCTTGCCACAGGAGTTCCCCAGGGCTCAGTCCTAGGCCCACTTCTTTTTTCTCTTTACACTCGCTCCCTTGGCCCTGTGATCACTGCACATGGGCTATCCTACCACTGCTATGCGGACGATACCCAACTCTTCATCTCGTTCCCGCCGTCTGATACGCAGGTTTCAGCCCGTATCTCTGCTTGCCTGAGTGACATCCAGAGCTGGATGGACAACCACCATCTAAAGCTCAACCCAGGTAAGACTGAAATGATATTCATCCCTGCTAATACCTCCCCCCATCTGGATCTCTCCATTTCCCTCGGGGATACCACACTCACGCCATCACCCAGTGCAAGGAACCTCGGCGTGGTGATGGATAGCAAACTGTCCCTTTCCGAGAACATTGCGGCGGTGACCCGGTCATGCAGGTTCTTCCTATACAACATACGGAGAATCCGCCCCTTTCTTACCCCCTACTCGACCCAGCTCCTGGTCCAAGCGATGGTTCTGTCCCGCCTGGACTACTGCAATTCCCTCTTGGCTGGCCTCCCAGCGTCCGCCATCAGACCCCTCCAACTTATCCAGAATGCAGCAGCTCGTCTGGTCTTCAACCTTCCCAAATACTCACACGTCACCCCCCTGCTTACTTCCCTCCACTGGCTGCCTGTCATGGCTCGCATCAAATTCAAAACATTGGTGCTAGCCTTCCAAGCAGTTAAGGGGTTCCCCAGTTTACCTACAAAAAATCATCAGACCCTACACCCCTGCCAGACCTCTTCGTTCAGCCTCCACAGGCCGCTTGGCACCTCCCCCTCTCCGAACCTCCACCTCACGCTCACGACTACTGTCTGTTCTGGCTCCACGGTGGTGGAACGAACTCCCCATTGAGGTCAGAACTGTAGAATCTCTCCCCACCTTCAAGCGCAAACTGAAGACGCACCTCTTCAAGCAGCACCTCTCCCCATCCCTCCCTACCTCCCTGTGAACCATAATTGTTGTCTTTGTGATTTACTTTGTGTTTCGGTATTTTTAGTTCGCTAGGTAAGCAGTATTTGGATAGTAAAATTTGGTCACTTTTGCTTTGTTGTTTGTTTGTTCATTTATTTGTTTAAAAAAAAATACACAAGCACACTTATCCTTGGTTATAGGTATGCACTTTGTTGTATGTTGCTCTGGATAAGAGCATCTGCCAAATGCCAATAACGTAATGTAATGTAATTGTGCCACCTAACAACCTGAACATGTTTCTACCTGCCATAAGATTGTTGAAAGTCAACACTGCAGAAGCGACGTTCACTTCAGTACAGTAAGTGAACGTCGACCATAACCATAATGACCCCAGTTGTATTTGCCCTAATATTGTGGTAATAGTGTGGAGTTATGCATGACGTTGTGTGTTCTGAGAAGGTGGCTCACCTGCAGAAGGTAGTTGTCCTGCTTCTCCCGGTCGAGTGTTGCATTCCTGTTCAGGGACAGGATTCCCTGTGCGTTTATACTGAAGGTGTCGCTGTTCAGGAGGAAGTGGCCATTTGAAAAGCCTGCCTGAAGAAAAAAACGCCAGTCTGTGATTAATCCCTTTAATCCCAAACCCAATACCAAGTGGCTCCACCCAAAAGGGGGTTTGGCTTCGATTGGGAACTTTAGTAGGCCTCAGAACCATACTATAGCAGTCATTTTGATTGGCTGAAAAGTCACCCTTGAGCATGGTACTCAACCTGAATTTCTCCAGTAAAACAACTAGCCGTACAAATGGATGGAATGTTAAAAACGGAAATATTAATATACATTTATAACATGTTGCCAAAGTTCTGGAAAACATTCTGGATAAGAGCTGTTAAATGCATAGGAATTGTTGTTATAATTGTGGTATGGGCATAGAAATGGGGTCGAATGTTTTAAAACATTTTATTATTATGATTACTTATGGTTAGCGTTATAGTTAAGGTTCTTGGTGCGGATGGGGCTTAATATCTGTGAAAGTTGTTGGTAATGCCACGGAGTTGAAGGTGAAAGCGTTCAGGTCCACTGACCTCGTCTTCGTCTGTCACCTCCAGGGTCAGAATGGCGGTTCCGCTGGGCAGGCTCTCAAAGGCAGCGATGTCATAGCGGTCTCTGCTGAATTTGGGCGGTTCGTTGTTCAGGTCCTGGACTCGCACGGTGACCAAACACGTCCCGTTAAGAGCCGGCGTCCCCCCGTCCACGGCCTCTACGGTCAGGGTGTAGCCGCTCGCCTTCCCGAAGTCCAGCGGCGTGTTCAGCCACAGCGTGCCAGACGCCGGGTCCAGGATGAAGACGGGCGGGTCGGTGGACGGGCTCTGCTGGGCGATCCGGTACGTCACCAGCGCGTTGGAGCCCTGGTCCGGATCCGTGGCGGTCAGCACCAGGATCGTCGTTCCCACTGTGAAGTTCTCTGGGACGACCTCCTCGTACTGGGCTTGCGGGAACCGGGGGCTGTTGTCGTTGACGTCGGTCACGTTGACCACTACAACGGCACTGGAGGACCTAAGGGCACGACATTAGCACAGGAGGTAAGAGCGGTCGTCTGGCAGTCGGAAAAGTTAGAGGTGTCGTTCTATCATCTGATCACCTCAACCATCTGCTCAGGGTCCTGGCATATCTCTGTATCCTAGTGACATACCGTACGGCACACTGATTGCTGTAGACTAGTAGGCACTGCTGATACCTTG
The DNA here is from genome assembly GCF_963514075.1 of Conger conger. Taxonomy (NCBI): domain Eukaryota; kingdom Metazoa; phylum Chordata; class Actinopteri; order Anguilliformes; family Congridae; genus Conger; species Conger conger. Next base: position 1,914,121 of record NC_083761.1, on the reverse strand, counting down.
TCTGAGACCAGCAAACGGACAAAAATATATTTTCACAAACTGCTTTTCTTTCAGGCGATGGTAGGAAAGCTGAGTTCTGAATGTGTGCTTTAGGGGTTCTACAGCAATCAGTGTGCCGTACGGTACGTCACTAGGATACAGAGATATACGAGGACGCCCGAGCAGATCGTCAACCGACACCGGTTTGATCCCCTGCCCTGGGTGTGTCGAAGTGTCCCAGAGCAAGACGCCTAACCCCCAACTGCTCCTGACAAACTGGAGCTGCTGCCTTGCATGGCATCCGTTTGTGTGAGTGTGTCCCCGAGTGTGTGTGTGTGTGTGTGTAAGTGAGTGTGTGAGTGTGTGAGTGAGTGAGCAGCATCCATTGTACAGCACTTTGGATAAAAGTGCAACATAAATGCAGTCCTTTAACCATGTACCTTGGCGGTTGACCTTGGTCCCGTGCCACGACCTCCAGGGTATACTCAGCCTGTGCCTCCCTGTCCAGTGTCCCAGCCAACGAGATCATGGCGGACTGGGGGTCGATGCTGAACTTCCCCTCGCCCCCCCGCAGAGAGTAGAAAAGCTCGCCGTTGAACCCAGAGTCTGCGTCGGAGGCCCCCAGCTCTGTGACGTTAGTGCCTAGCTCCACGTCTTCGCCGACATCCACCTTCACCAGACCGGAGGCGAAAACGGGCGTGTTGTCGTTGATGTCGATCACGTCCACCAGAACCGTGGTCTCGTCGGACCTGGTTCCGTCAGAGATGGACACCCTGACGGAGTAGTTGGTCCGGACCTCATGGTCCAGTCTCACGAGGGTGAGGAACGTGCCATTAGGCTCCACAGAGAACTTGTCCATCTCGCTGAGGACTGCCAGTGTCACGCCAATCCCAGGAGAGAGGAAGGTCAACTGGAGAACGCAGAAACCAGAGCGACATTCCAACACTTTATTTGAATGGTCCTACATAAGGGCTATATAACTCCTGCATAAGTGCTACATAACACATTCATAAGCACTACATAAGCATTTATGTCAGTAACTGCAAATAGGCATATGGTGTGTTAGTTAAACATTGATCTATCACATTACCCTGACACAGGACCCCTCTGCATTTCACTTGGTCTGTCAAGGAAATGTCACTTACTGCCTCAACGTTGACGTCTCCCAAGATGTGAATGCTCACTGGGAATAGTAGTACAAAACTACACATTCCTCAATTCAGGAACATGCTGTGTGAAGGGTTCCCAGAATGCCCCTGTCTCAGGCCTCCCAGAATGCCCCTGTCTCAGGCAGGTCAGGTGACGTCTCACCTTGAGGATTTGCACGGGGGGGTCCAACTCCTCCTGCAGGCTTCCGTGGTAGCTAGGCAACAGGAACTGGGGGTTAGAGGTGCCAGGTGCCAGGATGCGCACCTGCGTGGAGGAGAACCTGGTCACCTCCCCACCTGTCGGATCACACATGGTCAGAACCACACCTGGGCTGAATCATTCTGTGGAATGACCCTTTTACCCTTTAGACATGACTAATATTCTCAGTCGAAAGAAATACACATCAGGTTAGGTGTGCCGTTGCCCTTGACCAAGTTGGTCCCCGGGTACTGCAGTGGGCAATGGCAGGAGTACAGTCAGGTCCATAAATATTGGGACATCGACACAATTCTCGTCTTTTTGGCTCTATACACCACCACAATGTATTTGAAATGAAACGAACAAGATGTGCTTTAACTGCAGACTTTCAGCTTTAATTTGAGTGTATTTGCATCCAAATCAGGTGAACGGTGTAGGACTTACAACAGTTTGTATATGTGCCTCCCACTTTTAAAGGGACCAAAAGTAATGGGACAAACTAACAATCATAAATCAAACTTTCACTTTTTAATACTTGGTTGCAAATCCTTTGCAGTCAATTACAGCCTGAAGTCTGGAACGCATAGACATCACCAGACGCTGGGTTTCATCCCTGGTGATGCTCTGCCAGGCCTCTACTGCAACTGTCTTCAGTTCCTGCTTGTTCTTGGGGCATTTTCCCTTCAGTTTTGTCTTCAGCAAGTGAAATGCATGTTCACTCGGATTCAGGTCAGGTGATTGACTTGGCCATTGCATAACATTCCACTTCTTTGCCTTAAAAAACTCTTTGGTTGCTTTCGCAGTATGCTTTGGGTCATTGTCCATCTGCACTTTTGGGTCATGAGCAGTTCCTTTCCTTCTCCATACTTTCTCTTCCCATCATTCTGGTACAAGTTGATCTTTGTCTCATCTGTCCACAGGATGTTGTTCCAGAACTGTAAAGGCTTTTGTTTGGCAAACACTCTTCCTGTTTTTGAGGCTCACCAATGGTTTACATCTTGTGGTGAACCCTCTATTCACTCTGGTGAAGTCTTCTCTTGATTATTGACTTTGACACACATACACCTACCTCCTGGAGAGTGTTCTTGATCTGGCCAACTGTTGTGAAGGGGTTTTTCTTCACAGGGAAAGAATTATTCTGTCATCCACCACAGTTGTTTTCCGTGGTCTTCCGGGTCTTTTGGTGTTGCTGAGCTCACTGGTGCATTCTTTCTTTTTAAGAATGTTCCAAACAGTTGATTTGGCCACACCTAATGTGCTATCTCTCTGATGGGTTTTTTTTAATTTTTCAGCCTAATGATGGCTTGCTTCACTGATAGTGACAGCTCTTTGGATCTCATATTGAGAGTTGACAGCAACAGATTCCAAATGCAAATAGCACACTTGAAATGAACTCTAGACCTTTTATCTGCTCCTTGTAAATTAGATAATGAGGGAGTAACACACACCTGGCCATGGAACAGCTGAGCAGCCAATTGTCCCATTACTTTTGGTCCCTTAAAAAGTGGGAGGCACATATAGAAACTGTTATAATTCCTACGCCGTTCACCTGATTTGGATGTAAATACCCTCAAATTAAAGTCTGCAGTTAAAGCATATCTTGTTCGCTTCATTTCAAATCCATTGTGGTGGTGTATAGAACCAAAAAGAGGAGAATTGTGTCGATGTCCCAATATTTATGGACCTGACTGTATGTAACTAGGATGGGTCAAATGCAGAGGGCAAATTACCCAACAGGGTTCAATAAAGTGTGTATCATGTCATATCATATACCCTATCGTTTGATTCCTGACCATTTTAAAATAAACCAATATTCATAGCAATATTTATCTTTCATGACTGCAGTTTTGGTTGGTAAAATTAAAAGTGTATATTTTACCCGGTAACAGAACACGTCATCGTGACATTTCAACGAGGGTAGACGCTCACCGTCACTTGCGGTTACGAACAGGAGGAACTGGAGATATTTGTTTTCCTGGAAAACAACCTCCTTCATCAGCGTGATCTGTCCGGTTTCTGCGTTTATGGAGAAATACTCGTCCTGGTTTCCCCCTTCTATAGCGTACGAGACTCGTCCGTTCGCACCTTCGTCCAGATCGTCAGCGTGCACCTGCAGATTGGGACATTGGGACGTTTGCCATCATTTTAAACGTTTTTATTCGCTATGAATGAAGTCCCTGTCTTTCGGTTTAAAAAAAGCGTGCTCACATTTTTTGCAGACTTGTTACCGGGGCAACAGTGTCTTAAGCACAACTCCCAGTTACGTGTGTTCAAGGTGGTAAACGTTAGCCATGAACGTTAGCAATTAGGTAACAGTTTGAAAAGGTAGTTTGCGGTGTACAAAATGGCTGCTGAGGGGGGAAATTCCAAAAGAACAAACTTTACAACTATATGGCTGTTATAATACACTTTATCAATGTGATATGTGTTGTTACCTTAACAAATAATTCAAAGGTAAGCAACGAATCAGCTTGCTGGCATTATTGGACCTACGTTGCATCCATTTATATTAAAAAGCCGTTGGTGGCGAACTAAATTTAAAATGCTTACATTTTCATTTAAAATCGTTCAACAGTAACCGTTCGCTGCAAGTACTCTCAAAAATTGCAAACCCTGCCTTCTGTTCCTCTTGCTTGGCTCAGTTGCATCAGGCAAGATCAAACGAACATAGAAAGTATTTGAATGCAAAACCATTATGCACTCTTGCCTCCAACAAGAAAATTTTAATTCCACTGGTGTCACAAAGACAAATCCACACTTACAATTATCTGCGCTGTATATTTAGTGTGGAGTATTTGCACGCACACGTTTTGGTCCGAGGTCTCGATCAGGTCACGATCCACTTGACAAGAATAATATCGTCGAGTGGATCGTATCGAGCTATGACATCACCAGCAGGGAGAGAGAGCGAGGGAGAGTGCACTCACCGTGGCAACGGTCATCCCCACTGTTTGGTTTATTTTAAAGATCATTCCTTCGTAATTGGCACTCTCAAACCGAGGGTTGTTGTCGTTGACATCCAGGAGGGTTACGACCACATCAGCCAGGACAACGCGGTTGGGCGGGGCGTCCTCTCTTGCTTCGATCTTCAGGGAGAACACGACAAGGAAGGGAGAAAGTGCTAAACTGATCCTGAACATCATTATTTGTGAAATGACACGGTCTTTCATACTGTTCTAGGCCTACATTCAAAATATGACACTGTGCTGCCTACTGTCAGAACAGTTCAAGTATTTCAGACAGCTATGGATTAGAGTGCTCACATTTGCTGCCTGGTGGTGTTTGTGTGAACAACAAGTACTTACTGTGGAAAAACAAAAAAATATATGCAAATTTGCCACTGTCCGGCAGATCTCCCGAGGCAACAGCGGCAAATGAAGTGCAAAACCACTGTATTTTACAGTCCGTTAATTACCCAGTATTTACTGGGTTAGCACCTCAGAAATGAAAAGAGTTATGTAATAAGTACCTGTTACTGCAGAGTGAGAGGTATTTGCAGGGCTCCATTGGGCGGCCTGTAGCTTAGTGGTTAAGGTAAATGCCTGGGACATGCAAGGTCGGTGATTCTAATCCCGGTGTAGCCACAATAAAATCTGCACAGCCATTGGGCCCTTGAGCAAGGCCCTTAACCCTGCATTGCTCCAGGGGAGGATTGTCTCCTGCTTAGTCTAATCAACTGTACGTCGCTCTGGATAAGAGCGTCTGCCAAATGCCATTAATGTAATGTAATGTAATGAAAGAGATCTCTCGGTCTGGCGCCGCAACGGGGCCTGGGGCTCTCACCTGGAAGGAGAGTCTGGGAGTCTGCTCTCTGTCCAGGGCTATGGAATTCTTCACCTGCAGAGCTCCGTCAGGGGTTATGGCGAACGGCACGGATTCCGGAATGATCTGCAGCGTTCCGTTGAACCCGCCCTGAGGAGTGGAGGAAGAGAGAGAGAACAGAACTGTGAATCCTTCTCGATTGCAAATGTAGGTTTTACGGGAATCCGAGCTCAAAGACTCATATAATATTCGTATAATTCGTATAATCCTCAAAGGATTAAACGTGGATTCTGTGGCAGGCGTCTGTACCTCGTCTCGGTCCGTGACCCTGACTCTCAGCACGAAGGAGCCTTCGGGGGAGTTCTCCAGGATGTCCGCGGCGTACGCGGCTGCATCGAACTCGGGCGCGTTGTCGTTCACGTCCTCGACCGTCACAAACAGCGATGCTTCAGCCGTCTTCAGACTGTCATCAGTCTGAGCCGCCTGTCACACAAAGGCAAACTCCCGCTTATAAACCTTCAGTCAATCATCACTATTCACCTTTCAAAATGCTTCAAACTCCCGTGCCACATTATATCAAAATGACTGCTATACTATTGTTTTGTGCCCCTATTAAAACCCTACTAAATGTTTTCAACTTTATCAATTTTCTCAACCAAAGCCAAAACCCCTTGGGATTTGGGTGGACCAACTGGACTTGGGACTGAAAGGGGTCAAGCTCTTGTGCTAATTTACTACATTTGGTACATAATTTAGTCCAGTCTCTCACCGTGACAGCCGGTGGGAAAGGACCCAGTACACAGTACCTGGATGTTCAGGGTTGCCATGGTAACTTCCTCCCTGTCCAGTCCCTTCACCACGGTGATGATGCCACTGGCAGGGTCGATGCCGAAGGAGCTGGTGTACTGATCTGGGGAGACTGGGATTCACACACACACACATATGCCAACGTACGGGCACACACACACACACGCACACATTCACACACACACACACATTCACACACACACATACACCAACGTACGGGCACAAACACACACACACACACATGCACACATACACATACGCCAACGTACGGGCACACACACACACAGACACACACACACACACACACATACACACACACCAACGTACGGGCACAAACACACACACACACACATACACACTCACACACACACACAGACACACACATACACACATACACCAACGTACGGGCACAAACACACACACACACATACACATACGCCAACGTACGGGCACACACACACTCACACACATACACATACACACATACACATACGCCAACGTACGGACACACACACACATACACATATGCCAACGTACGGGCACACACAAAGCACATGCACACACACACACACACACAGTCCTCAGTAGTAAGTCCTTAAACACAGCAGTGTTATCAATCCAATATGCATTCCAGGAAGTGCCACTTTTAGAAAAAAAGGCTGTGTTTGAAGCCGCATACCTGGCATACTATTCGTACTGCGTTTAAATGAAAATCGGCCTGAATGTGAGTATGAGAAGTATGCTAGTATGTGCTTTCAAACACAGCCAAATTCTGTATGCTATGATGTCTCTAAAAACAAAATCTGCATAAAATAAAACAAATAGCCCATCACTATGACTTAATGTTGATTAGATTGGCCACTTGAAAATACATGTGCTATTTAAGTGCACTCCTTAAGTGTGCTATTTGAACCCAAATACTAATGAACCCCCCTTTCCCAGGAACATGAATGTGAATGACTTTTCCCAAGCTCACTCAGGTGGACAGCAGACACAATGACGATTAAACAGACTACCTGCTCTGATGCTGTAGACCAGAGTCTGATTGATCCCGATGTCTCCATCTCTGGCCAGAATGGCTTCAGGTAGGATGCTGAGAAAGCCTCCCATCTTCAGGAGGAATTGCAGGGGGGGAAAAATGCAGTTCTTTGAGACAGGAATTCATATTTGAAACATTTTAAAATACAAGGTGAAAATGTTAGAATGATTTAATATATATATATATATATATATATATAATTGAAAAAAGATTTTTTTTTCAATGTTTATATATATATATTTTTTTAACAAGCGTGCGATGCTCACCTGGTCTTCCTGAATGACGGCGCGATAAAGACTTTGGGTGAAATAGGGATTCATGTTGTCAAAGTCTTCCACTAAAATATTCACAGTGGCTGTGTCGAAAAGGCCCCCGTCATCCTATGAAAACAATTCATGTCCAAAAAAGTGTAGAAATACACACTAATTTGTCGTTTTTGTATTTACATTTTATTATACTGAAATTGTTTGTTTTTTTGTTGTTGTTTTTTTTACATACCCGGGCTTCCACCGTGAATGAGTAATCAGAGACTATGTTAAAGTTAAAACGCTTTTTCAAGACGATCACTCCATTTTCGGGTCCAAACTTAAACTCGCTCATGTGAGGCTGTGAAGAACAAGAGGAATATCATGACCATGACGCTGTGAGCCTACATAGCCGATGTAAAGCAATTCCTTCCCCAAAATCCCCTTCATTGTGTTTTCTGGTCGTGTTTAGTTTTAGCCGATACAGCTTCCACGAGGCTTCGTGTTTTTCTTTTCTTTCTGTGTCTTAAGATGTTTTGTAATATGCACGTAGGTCGTTTACGTTAGTCAAAAAGCGACTTACCGTTATGGAATATGTAATCTTGTTGTTTGCTTGTGCGGCGTCTGCATCCGTGGCGAATACCTCGATTACGACTGAGTCCACCGCGAGACTCTGATCAGAGGGACAAGGTTGCAAATGGAAGCCATGGAAAACATTCAACAAAGCCCGAGAGAGACCAGACCCCAACAGTTCAAGCATTGCCATACGGAAAAATTATATGGACTGGAATGTCGCTGTTTACAAACTTTTGCACCTGATGGTATATAGGCTACAATCTTTAAATGTATAGCATTGTAGCTACTTGATGAGATGAAATGCCCTTTCCTACTCTGAATTATACATGTAGGCCTAAAGGTTAACGTGTTTACCTCAGACACTGTTTTGGTGTATGCCCGGGGATCGAACACAGGGGCATGGTCATTCAAGTCGGTGAGAGCGAGACTCCGTGTGCTTTGAATCTGAAGGTAGATTTTAAAATAAAGTTAAATAATAAACATGTTTAAATGGCAATAATTGTACATATCTTAATACCAGGTGTGTATATTGCCATACTTACAGTATTAGCGCACCCGACGGCGTAATATAGTCTACCCTGACTCTGGATAGAGACAAAGACAGAGACACGTGAATGCTTCACTTTATGCAAATTGGATTTATTGTTTTTATGGTTGTGTACTAGCAGAACTTCGTCTTTTCCCGTTCAACAGAGCTGAGTCAGAAAAAATAAAAAATAAATAAATGTAGCCTAAACAACCTGAACTACAAAAAATGACCGAAACATACAGTAAATTTCACTTAAATCTTAAACGATAACTTGTTGTGCGTCTATGATCACGCTGGAAGATCAATCGATACCAAAACATTTCATTCCCGTCATTTCTGTTTCCCTCGGTCCTGTTGATAACACCTGGTGTAAACTTCTCCGAAGGCCACAACATCCTCTGTCAACTTTGTGCAACAGTTGAGCCAGTCATGCATTAGATCTTACTACCATCGGGTCTCAGGCAAGAACCACGTACAAAAACATTAGTTCTTAAATTGCCCATCCGAGTGATTTAAGAGTAGCATCACCTTTCCAATTCCATCCATTATCTGAACCCGCTTATCCTGAACAGGGTCGCAGGGGGGCTGGAGCCTATCCCAGCATACATTGGGCGAAAGGCAGGAATACACCCTGGACGGGTCGCCAGTCCATCGCAGGGCACACGCACCATTCACTCACACACTCATACCTACGGGCAATTTAGACTTTCCAATCAGCCTAACATGCATGTCTTTGGACTGTGGGAGGAAACCGGAGTACCCGGAGGAAACCCACGCAGACACGGGGAAAACATGCAAACTCCACACAGAGAGGCCCCGGCCGACGGGGATTCGAACTCTGGACCTCCTTGCTGTGAGGCGGCAGTGCTACCCACTGCAACATCCGTGCCGCCGACACCTTTCCGATTCCCCTCCGTAATGAACAAGCAATATCCGTAATCAAAATTATATCGGATGCAAAAACAACTTGCTACATGTCGTTGTTATATCGCCTGAAAACGCACCTCTTCAAGCTGCACCTCTCACTGCCCCTCCCTACCTCCCTGTAAACCTTAATTGTTGTCTTTCTGTGATTTACTTGTGTATTAGGATGCGTAGTTTGGCTAGGTACGCAGTGTTTGACCAGGTAAGCGGTTTGCTCGTACATTTGCGTGTTGTGGTATTACGCACTTTTCCCTGGTTATGGGTATGCACTTTGTACTTTGTTGTACGTCGCTCTGGATAAGAGCGTCTGCCAAATGCCATTAATGTAATGTAATGCCTGGGGGAACGCGCGACTCATTCGTACTGCAAGATGGAGACGTTGGGATTGTGGTAGTGAGTGAAGACTGAAGACTCATCTCTTCAGGCTACACCTTTCCCTCCCTAACTCACCACCATGATTAGCCTTATATATGCCATAGACTGTAATGGCACTTTTATAGTTGTATATATGTTGTTTTTTGTATTAGTTATTGTATTGTTGTACTCGGGGTATTCTAGCTGCCAACTGTGATATGCTAGTTTGGAAGTTGATGTATTCTTCAAGGGTTCCGATTATATCTGTATGGTTACACTAGGACTCGGAACTGTACTGTCCTCTCAGGTCCTCTTCGCACTTGTACTTGTGTTTGATCTGCACTTCGTTGTACGTCGCTCTGGATAAGAGCGTCTGTTAAATGCCATGTAATGTAGTGAGTCCTCACCTATGAATTGTAGCCCTGTTCAGCAGTGAAGTTCCCCCCTTAGATCTTTGTTTTCTTCTGTTACAGGTCAACCACCCAACCTTTATATGAAAACTGATATTGACTGGGCTCCATCATAATATTTTCTTGAAAACGGATGCCATGTCATCTAGGCCTAGTTTAACCCGTGTTTTACCGCAAAAAAATGAATGGGTTGCTATGGCCGCTTGTCCTCCAACACTTCATCGTCAAGGAAATTGTCACGTGATTAAGAACGTTTCATACATGTAACAGCAGCGTGTAGCCTGCTTGATGACACTGGACGATTACAAAAGTCTGCTGTCCGAATTCACTGTATTTAGTAAACTATTATGGAACGTAGACAGTCTATGATATGGACATTCACTAGTTAATGATTAGTAATTAGTGAATAGTGAGCCATTTCGGACACAGCCTTAGCCTTTCCATGAGTCGCGCTTACCTCGCTTAATGCATCTGCATCTGTATCTAGCGCCACTTTTGTGTACACGGTTGCCGTCGCGTTTTCCGGGTCAATTCTAATTTCCAAGAATTGTATATGTGAAGGAAATAAGTACTCGACCAGTTGCACGTTGTTCCCCGGCAGGACTCCAGTAAATTCCTCCACGGCTCCTGTGCCAGAAACAGCAGAAAAGGGTTAGGCCTGCTTCCTCATCTGTAGTAGTTTGCATTTTGTAGTTTAGGTCATGATATAACTTTACGAGTTTTTCTGACGTGCTTCTATGGTTTTAGGCACGGGGGAAACGCACATTGTCATAAGGTCCGTGATATAGAGTGCCTGATACAAATATAGGAACAACGGTCTGATAGACGCTTGGACGACAGTTTAAAAGCGAGAGCTGTTTAGTGAATGATGGTAGCTGAATAACATAATGTAGTGTTCTCGAATTCGTGTCTTCATTCCAACCAATTCATGCTGCCTTAATTGATCCCAATTACTCACTCAGCCGCATGCATTTGACTGCATTAAACAGCGGATATACGCAGCAGTTATTTAGACAGCGCAAATTACACATTTCACTTTACACGTTATGTGGAAACCTAATAATATAATACAAAAACGAATGATACAATCTAGATCGGAGGCTAGAATAAAAACCAGCATACAGCTTGAATCAGAGACCAGTGTTATAATGGGTGAAAAAGAGGACCTCACCTTCGTATCCCTCATCCACAGGTCCATATCTTGCCGAATTTCCCGACACACAATCTATGGTTGAGGTGGCTAGAATAGAGGACACATGTTATTGTAACTAACAAGAAGCACAATCGTAACTTTTATTAGAATGTAAAATAAACGGGTATGCTGTCATTGTTCTGTTGTAATTAGTGAACCCTGCTGACCAGTTCAGACGAGCTACCAGCACTAGCTGGTTGAGCAGCTCATAACCAGCTTCATGACCAGCTTGACCAGCTCAATTCTCAAGCTGGCATAGCTGGATTTGACAGCAGGGAAATGTTGGCCTTTTTGAGTGTATTGTAATTAAGAACAGCTCAGACAGCGGATTGCTGGAGCTCCAAGCTCTCAATGCGAGCATTTCATTTCAGGGGGATTTAGTGGGAGATTCTCATGTGTGTGCCGTGTTCTGGCTTGCATGTGTATCAGGTTTAATTTCTCCTGTTCAGGTCTCTTGTGCCATGAACAGATCATGCTACATAAAATACAGATTGTATTTGGTGTAAATGAGTCTGAACTTTGGTTAGATGAAAACACAATCAGTTTGAAGTTTCATCATGTAGATGTAAACACCAGTGCCTCATAGCACACATAATTCAGCTTTAATACTGTAGTACATATACAGGTTTCTGTAGAAATTACAGAAAAAACTGTCTGATAAATCAAAGGTGGTCATAAGTACAACCGAAAGTCCTGAGTCCTCCATTGACTGTTCTAAGTCCCGAGGGATCTCCATTGACTGTTCTAAGTCCTGAGGGACCTCCATTGACTGTCCTAAATCCTGAGGGACCTCCACTTACTGTTCTAAGTCCTGAGGGACCTCCATTGACTGTTCTAAGTCCTGAGGGACCTCCATTGACTGTTCTAAGTCCTGAGGGACCTCCATTGACTGTTCTAAGTCATGAGGGACCTCCATTGACTGTTCTAAGTCCTGAGGGACCTCCATTGACTGTTTTAAGTCCTGAGGGACCTCCATTGACTGTTCTAAGTCATGAGGGACCTCCACTGACTGTTCTAAGTCCCGAGGGACCTCCATTGACTGTTCTAAGTCCCGAGGGACCTCCATTGACTGTTCTAAGTCCCGAGGGACCTCCACTGACTGTTCTAAGTCATGAGGGACCTCCACTGACTGTTCTAAGTCATGAGGGACCTCCACTGACTGTTCTAAGTCATGAGGGACCTCCACTGACTGTTCTAAGTCATGAGGGACCTCCACTGACTGTTCTAAGTCCCGAGGGACCTCCATTGACTGTTCTAAGTCCCGCGGGGCCTCCATTGACTGTTCTAAGTCCCGAGGGACCTCCATTGACTGTTCTAAGTCATGAGGGACCTCCACTGACTGTTCTAAGTCATGAGGGACCTCCATTGACTGTTCTAAGTCATGAGGGACCTCCATTGACTGTTCTAAGTCCCGAGGGACCTCCATTGACTGTTCTAAGTCCCGAGGGACCTCCATTGACTGTTCTAAGTCCCGAGGGACCTCCACTGACTGTTCTAAGTCATGAGGGACCTCCACTGACTGTTCTAAGTCATGAGGGACCTCCACTGACTGTTCTAAGTCATGAGGGACCTCCACTGACTGTTCTAAGTCATGAGGGACCTCCACTGACTGTTCTAAGTCCCGAGGGACCTCCATTGACTGTTCTAAGTCCCGCGGGGCCTCCATTGACTGTTCTAAGTCCCGAGGGACCTCCATTGACTGTTCTAAGTCATGAGGGACCTCCACTGACTGTTCTAAGTCATGAGGGACCTCCATTGACTGTTCTAAGTCCTGAGGGACCTCCATTGACTGCTGTTGTCGCTTTTCCTCCATTTCTTTTACGTGGGTGAAGTTGTTTTGGCAACAATGATGCTGAAGAAATATTTAAAGACTCCATGATACGGCCACACAATGACCCAGTTACCTTGCCCAGAAAAGGGAAACCGGGGCCCCCTGCTGGAGCCAGACCCGGGAGGGGAGCTCGTCGGGGCATTGACGCCTGGCATTCACGCCAAAGAGTTCAATCTTTGTCTCATCAGACCAGAGAATTTTGTTTCTCATGGTCTGAGAGTTCTTCAGGTGCCTTTTGGCAAACTCCAGGCGGGCTGCCATGTGCCTTTTACTAAAGAGTGGCTTCCGTCTGGCCACTCTACCATACAGGCCTGTTTGTTGGATTGCTGCAGAGATGGTTGTCCTTCTGGAAGGTTCTCCTCTCTCCACAGAGGAACGCTGGAGCTCTGACAGAGTGACCATCGGGTTCTTGGTCACCTCCCTGACTAAGGCCCTTCTCCCCCGATTGCTCAGTTTAGATGGGCAGCCAGCTCTAGGAAGAGTCCTGGTGGTACCAAACTTCTTCCATTTATGGATGATGGAGGCTACTGTGCTCATTGGGACCTTCAAAGCAGCAGAAATCTTTCTGTACCCTTCCCCTGATCTGTGCCTCGAGACAATCCTGTCTCGGAGGTCTACAGACAATTCATGCTTGGTTTGTGCTCAGACACTGCACTGTCAACTGTGGGAACTTATATAGACAGGTGTGTGCCTTTCCAAATCATGTCCAATCAACTGAATTTACCACAGGTGGACTCCAAGTAAGCTGTAGAAACATCTCAAGGTTGATCAGTGGAAACAGGATGCACCTGAGCTCAATTTTGAGCTTCATGGCAAAGGCTATGAATACTTATGTACATGTGATTTCTTAGTTTTTTATTTTTAATAAATTTGCAAAAATCTCAAAAAAAACTTCTTTCATGTTGTCATTATGGGGTGTTGTGTGTAGAATTCTGGGGGAAAAAAATGAATTTATTCCATTTTGGAATAAGGCTGTAACAACAAAATGTGAGAAAAGTGAAGCGGTGTGAATACTTTCCGGATGCACTGTAACATCACATTGTCTCTCTTAACCCGCCTTAATATTCTCTGTCACTCTATGAAAGCTGAGCTGTCTTAACCTTTCGCCTCTGGCTGGTGATCGCTATCTCAAAACATTTCTGCAAAGACCCACATTGCCTGACCTGCATCACTAAGTCAAAACAGGTCGTATCCAATGGCATGGTTTGTAAACACCTGATTAAGTGTTCTCTGCACTTTCATTAAACAAACTGTACTTTGCAGCTCAATGTGTTTGAACAGACATACAGTTCTAATTACTCATGCTGACTTATTCATCCATCCATCCATCCATTATCTTAACCTGCTTATCCTGAACAGGGGGGCTGGAGCCTATCCCAGCATACATTGGGCGAAAGGCAGGAATACACCCTGGACAGGTCGCCAGTCCCATCGCAGGGCACACACACCATTCACTCACACACTCATACCCACAGGCAATTTAGACTCTAACCTGCATGTCTTTGGACTGTGGGAGGAAACCGGAGTACCCGGAGGAAACCCACGCAAACACGGGGAGAACATGCAAACTCCGCACAGAGAGGCCCCGGCCGACGGGGATTCGAACCCAAGACCTCCTTGCTGTGAGGCGGCAGTGCTACCCACTGCACCATCCGTGCCGCCTGACTTATTCACTTATTCTCAATTCTAACCATTTCACAGTTTTAAAAAACTTCATCATTATTCTAAACATTCCTGGTTTTCAATCATAGCATTTTGATCAAACTTCAACACTGCTCTTCTATTGCCAGGTCAAGAGTTTTTCCTTTATCTTATAGGCAATCAATGAACATTTCCACAGAGCTACAACAACAATATCAACCAAAAGATCTTAACAACAAAAAAGCTTTTAAATATTATACTGCCGGTGGTATTTTACCATTATTATTATTTTTTTTAACAACTCTTTATTGGGGTTTTTCTGAGTTAAACAAACAAACATACATACAATATTTCAAGTATTAAGAAGACATAAAACAAAGACTGGGCAGAAACAAACATTAAAATGCAAGAGTGTAGCATTCTATGTCCTGCAAATAAGTGGGCTGTTTCACAGAGGAGTAACTTATTTGTAGCAAATTCAGCCCAAATACAGACAACAGAGATAAAAGAAGAGAAAAAAAAAACATAAATAAAAAATACAAATAAAGGAAAGAGGAAAAGAAAGTGGAAGTAAGTCGGTAGTGCTTTCATATTTAAAACAGGCTAGTTTGGGGGAAGGGTTGACTAATCTTTGCTAAAGTGATCGATAAAGGGTTGCCAGATCCGGTAAAATTTGTCTTCACATCCTCTCAATGAGAATTTTATTTTTTCCAAATGCAAGTGTTGCATAACATCTCTCATAAGGTTAGAGCAAGTTGGAGGTTGAGCTTGCTTCCAGTTTAATAATATCAGTCTGCGTGCTACATTTTACAGAGCTTTTCCTTTGAAAAGTGTAATCGATGTAACACTTTAAACTGCAAGAGCCCATGTCTCGCACAAACCGAGGAGGAGTGTACCACTGTCAGAGCTTCATCCGTGATGGCCACTCCTAGGTCATTTATCCAGGCTGTTTTTAGATAATCCAGAGAGGTGGTGCAATTTAGACATGAAAGTGTATTATAAATAGTGGAAATGCCTCCTTTTGTTAGCGGATTTGACAAAAATATAGAATCCATTGGTGAACTGTCTGGGATGTTGGGGAAGTTGTTGTTGGCCTCGAAGTTGTTCTCCCCCAGCACCTCGGGGAAGAAAGCGGCGGCAAACTTTGTAGGTTGCCCGGCTTCGGCTCCCTCCTCAATGCCCATCAGCCTCAGGTTTTGTCTCCGGCTCCGGTTTTCGAGGTCCATGCATTTTTCCTGTAGTTTTTTGTATTCTTTTCCGATCGAGTCCTGGGTTTCTTCAAGTGCTCCGACTCGATCCATGGTGTCACTCAAAGCTTTGCCCATTTCCGACTGCTCTCTGGAAACCTCGATGTGTGCCGCTCGGAGTGAAGATAGCTCGCTTGCTAGCTCAGAGCGAATGCTGCATATGTCTGCTTCGGTTTCTTCGCGGAGAGATGAGAAGTCTTGTTTAATCTCTCTGCGAAGGTTGGCTGTTTCAGATTTAATGTCACTAAGCACTGCCTTTTGTGATGCTTGCAGCTCAGTTCTCAGCATGCTGAGGGAGATAATTTTTTGATCTTTTTTTTGCGTAAAGTTTGATTCATGCCATGTTCCGCTGCCTGGTCGGGTCAAAAATAAATGTTTGGTCGAGTTGAAAAAGATAAATTAACTAAATAAAGACGGAGCTTTCCCTCGTTGCGTCTACTCTATCCCGCAATCCACGTGATCTCCACCATTATTATTTTTTAATATATTTTTTATCACAAAGGAATAACAACTCTAAATGCAAAAGATTAATACTCTTATAACTATCATACGTTATATGCCATGAACCAACATTTTTCTGAAAATCATAAATGGCAAATCTCGAGTCTACTCACCAATGGGGGGGTTGCCTCCTGCATTCTCGGAGCAAAAACGGCATATGAGAATTAAACATAATATAAAGTCAACGGTCCCCATACTCGCTGTACCTCGCGGTGGTAGAAAATGGCAGCCTCAGCCTTATCCCAGGGCTTTGACCCAGCAGCTGATGGGCTTCAGGTAGGGGCTCAGGGAGAAGCCACGCCTTGGTTTCGCACAGCCTTGTAGGTTTTATGGCTTCTTATGGCCCCTCATGCAGAGATAAACGGGTCCAAGGTACAAGCTGCAATCCAGCCGTCCTGCAGTGACAGAACAGTCTTTCGCACTGATGCGGCTATCTCCAGCCACATCTGAGGTAAAAAAAACATTATGACATGGGGGGGGGGGCGGGGGGGTGTATTATGAGTATTATAGGAAACACAACACTAAAGAATACTATACACTGTACGTAGGAACAACAATAAACAGCTTTCATAGCCAAGCAAAAGTAGTCAGATCCCTGAATTACAGTATATTCGCAATTTGTCGCCACCCTGAATGAAACACTTTGCAAAAGAATACAACACAAACTCTATTTTCACAAGAATGCATTATTCTTTGGTCGTCTGATAAACAAAACTTTTAATCAAAAATGCATTTTATAATTATTTTATTTTTTATCCCTTTGACATTAAAAAATCTAAATCTGCCGAGAAGGCAGCAGCGCATAAAGTTACAGACAATATAAAACCAAAACACGTCACTATGAGAGAGCATCATAGAGAGGGGAAGAGAGGGCTAAATAAAATAAGAAAATGAAAAAGAAATTCATGAAATTTAAGGGAAAGAAAATGTAACGATTGACAGAGCAGGGAGGGGCTCTCCCGAGATCGTCTCCCCCTGGGAGGCTCCCAGAGGAGCTCAACTGATTTGGACATTGAAGTGGAGGAAATCAAAAGACCCATCGGACCTGTCTTCCTACCAGTCTCTCCTGGCGGAATTCTCCTCCGCTATCACCACTGCCAAAAGAAATTACTTCCAAACAAAAATCCAGAACTCTACTTCTAACCCTCGTCAACTGTTCTCCATTTTCTCCTCTCTCCTCAGCACACCTCCCCCACCATTTCAGTCCTCGCTCACTGGTGATGACTTTGCTGTATTTTTTGACGAGAAGGTTGCAGATATCCGCAGCACCTTCGCGAACACCACCACTTCTATGCCTGCCTCCATTTCTGTCTGCCCCCTGTTTCTCCTCTTTCTGTCCCCTTACAGATGCTGATGTGTCTCACCTCCTGCTCTCCCACCGCCCTACTGCTTGTGCCCAGGACCCCATCCCCTCAAACCTCTTTCAGGCAATCACGCCTGACCTCCTCCCGTTTGTCACCTCCCTTGTTAACTCCTCTCTGTCCTCTGGCTGCTTTCCCTCATCATTCAAGAGGGCCTACATCACCCCGCTCCTAAAGAAACCTACTCGAGACCCCTCCTGCATTCAAAACTACCGTCCGGTATCACTCCTTCCTTTTCTATCCAAATCCATTGAACTAGCCGCCTCCAACCAACTCTCTTCCTTCCTCTCTCAGAATAACCTGCTGGACCCCCCACCAGTCCGGCTTCAGACCTGGCCACTCGACGGAGACTGCACTCCTCTCTGTCAACGAGTCCCTTCAGGCTGCACGAGCAACCTCTCTCTTCTCTGTCCTGATCCTTCTTGACCTCTTTGCGGCGTTCGACACGGTCAACCACTCCATCCTCTTAGCCTCCCTGGCATCTAAAGGGATCTGTGGCACAGCCTTAGAGTGGATCCAATCTTATCTCTCTGGCTGGTCCTCCCAGGTGTCCTGGGCTGGAGGAGTGTCAACCCCTCGCCGCCTTGTTACAGGAGTCCCCCAGGGCTCCGTCCTCGGACCCCTCCTCTTCTCCATCTACACGAGATCCCTTGGCCCCGTTATCTCTGCTCATGGCATCTCCTATCATTGTTATGCCGATGACACCCAACTCTTTCTCTCCTTCCCCCCATCAGACACACAGGTCTCTACCCGTATCTCCGCCTGCCTGAGAGACATCCAGAGCTGGATGGGCAACCACCATCTAAAGCTCAACCCAGGTAAGACGGAGGTGATCTTCATCCCTGCTTTAACCTCTCCCTTCTCTGATTTCTCCATCTCACTAGGGGACACCACAGTGACCTCATCCCCTAGTGCAAGAAACCTTGGAGTGGTGATGGACAACAGGCTATCCTTCTCCAAGAACATTGCTACGGTGACCCGGGCGTGCAGGTTCTTCCTGTACAACATCCGGAGAATCCGACCCTTTCTCACCACCTACTCCACTCAGCTCCTTGTTCAAGCAATGGTCCTGTCCCGCCTGGACTATTGCAATTCTCTGCTGGCTGGCCTTCCAGCATCTGCCATCAGACCCCTACAACTCATCCAGAATGCTGCAGCCCGTCTGGTATTCAATCTTCCCAGACATTCACGTCACCCCCCTGCTCAGCAACCTCCACTGGCTGCCTGTTATTGCTCGCATCAAATTTAAAACTTTGGTGCTTGCATACCAGGCAGTTAAAGGATCAGCCCCTGTGTATATTCAATCCCTTATCAAGACCTATACACCAACAAGACCCCTCCATTCTGCCACTTCGTGCCGTCTGGCGCCTACCCCTCGCCACACCTGCACTTCACGCTCACGACTGCTTTCTGTCCCCGTCCCACGGTGGTGGAATGACCTCCCGGTGGATGTCAGAACGGCAGAGTCTCTGACCTCCATCAAGCGCAGACTGAAGACCCATCTCTTCAGGCTATACCTTTCCCTCCCCAACTCACAATCACTGTGATTATCCTTAGACCGTAATGGCACTTATGTATAGATATCGTTACTTGTATAGGTATTGTTGTTTTTATTGGCTGTTGTATTGTTGTATTCTAGCTGCCAACTGTGGTATGCTAGTTTCAAAGTTGATTGTACTCTTCAAGGGTTCTGAATTTCTGTATGTTTACACTAGGACTCGGAACAGTACTGTCCTCTCAGGTCCACTTTTGCACTTGTTCTTGTGTTTGATTTGCACTTTGTTGTACGTCGCTCTGGATAAGAGCGTCTGCTAAATGCCACGTAATGTAATGTAATGTAATGAAGCGCAAAACCTTCTGCCCTTTTTTTTACTCTGCTTGTTTTACGCCACTCGAAACACGATCTTCTTCTTTCTGTTTTCCCATTTCCCTATAAAACAGGTCTCTGTCAAAAGCAAAAGTAATAGCACACATGAAATAGAATCTAATTGCATTTTGACACGGTGCTGATAATATTCTTGTCACGTTTGAGTGCATCGCTTCATCCTAGAAAGCACCATCTCGTCCACGCAGGAACACGCATGGCAGGTGTTGTCTTGGTATCTGTGTGTCGTGTATATTTATCGGTTTTATTTTTATTCATATTTAGTTATTTTTACAGTTCAGAATGTGGGACCTATCTGGATGCTCCTGAAAGACAGTTGACACAGTGAGCAGTAGGATCTCATTTTACATAGATCTGCTTCCCTCTCTTTTTTTTAAAGAAAGGTATAAAATCTAACCTGTAGTTCATGCCGTGTTCTTGTGCAAACTGTGAAAACTGCCCTCGCATTCTGTCACTACAGCCAAAAACAACACTGTTCGGTTCAAAAGAATAAAAGACTCCAGTGCTGCCATCTAGTGTCCAAACACATTACAGCTGAAAAAACTCAAGTTATAAACAGACCCGGCTCAAATGCGTAATCATTTTGTAGTCAAATACTTTTCTGTGCTGGGTTGATCTTACCTGGTGTAATTGAGCCAACCAAAAGCACCAGAAGGCGGAGTTTGTCGT
Source organism: Conger conger (assembly GCF_963514075.1). Taxonomy (NCBI): domain Eukaryota; kingdom Metazoa; phylum Chordata; class Actinopteri; order Anguilliformes; family Congridae; genus Conger; species Conger conger. The sequence continues at coordinate 1,893,822 of NC_083761.1, read as the reverse complement.
TTATGCTAAAGGTTAACCAATTCCCAATTTTAAAAGAGCTTACAACAAAAACCGGCAAAAAACAAAAGCCAACGCAATTCCCTTTTTTTGTGTTTTTAAATATTTTTTTAGAAATTAAATCAGCATTTTCTTTTATGTCGATACATGCAACTTGCCTTTAACATTTCAACATTTGAACGAGCTGATCTCCAGACGTGTGCAAAACCCTTCAGAACTTCCACATTGGCTCAACTGATTTGACAAAACTGTCTCAACAAGAAGCCATTTTGAAAAAAGTCACTCTTATTACAGCAGAATGACTTCAACAACGGAGAGCAGGTGACACAGCTGCCGTTACTAACATGACAAAATCAAGACCAATGGTTGGAAGGATAACAAACTTTACAAGAACGTTGTTTAGATGGTCATCTAAGGCAATTTAATCAGGGAGCAAATTAAACTTAGGGAAAGTGCTTGGTTGGCCATATCGAAGTTATTATACACAGCCTTTAGAGGGTGATTGGTTCATCAAACCACTATTTTTCATAATCAGCATAAAAAAATACTATATTAAATATAATTTATTTTTTTTATCGTCTGAAAATGATAGGTTTTTTCCAAAATAATTGCCGGGGAAGGGGTTAAGGACAATGGAAGTTTCACTGCGTTCCGAGTTATCGTACATTTCACACTGAAGATGCTATCAGACACTTTTTCACATAGTAGAACTTTTATTTTTAACTAAAGAACTCGTCAAACAAATGTAAATTTTGTGCAGTATGCAGTATGTCACTCCGTGCTGCTGAGTTATACTGCCCGCATTCTCCACCAAATAAGCAAACATCTATGCGGAGCGAGATTTCACCTGCATTCTTTAAATGCCCAATACAGTAATCGGCAATTGAGCTGTCTTTGTTTGAGGTTGCTGTAAGGAGGGGGGAAGGTTTACAGAGTTTTAGTCTTCTGTACGTAATAATTTAATTTTATTGCATTTTTACTGTGTATAAAATGGTGTCTCCTGTGCCAGTTTTGTACTTTATTAAGGAGGCTGGCTGCCTCCAGCTGGTGTGGTTATACCCAGACTAAGTTTACTTGTACATTGCGGAACCACATGAACGTTGTTTCTGTTAAGAATCCTGGCGGTGTACAGGAGTATATATACGGCAGGCCTACCTGTGGATGGAATAAAGCACTGTTGGCAGAACAGTTGGAGCTTCATTTTATTTACTGAAAAAACATTCCATATTATATTGTCATTCTTGCATTTCCTGATGTTTGTTTCTTTTCTTTTTTTTTTGTTTTGTTTTATTTTAATTGAGGATAACTTAATAAAAATTACAATATGAATGATTATCAACCAGAACCGACTAGAAACTCAAGAGATTGGTTTGTCTTTTGTTCCCATACGCACATGCACGTGCACACACACACACAATGATACTCTACTTGGTTGTTGTCTGTATGTGATGATGTGTGTGTCTGGCTTTATTTCAGGGGAAAGCACGTCTCCAGTGAAGTTTGAACCGCCAACCCTTTTCTCTCTCTCTCTCTTTCTCTCTCTCTCGTCCACAAGGCTGGGCTGGAACCGACTGGGTCACTGGCCTGTCATTGAGAGTCCCCGCCATTGGTCAGTTCCTCTCCGGGTCAGAGCATCCGATTGGCCAGTTCCTTGCTGGGTCAGAGCGGCTGATTGGCAGGTTCCTCGCTGGGTCAGAGCGGCTGATTGGCCAGTTCCTCACTGGGTCAGAGCGGCCGATTGGCCAGTTCCTCACTGGGTCAGAGTGGCTGATTGGCAGGTTCCTCCTGGTGTTCCTCACGGCACACTGGACCCGGTTCACAGGCCTGATCTGTGCCTTTTAATTTATTTTTTACAACGATCAAAAGTCTCTTTTTAACAAGCGTTCATGTGAGATTTCATCTCAGCTCACATTGTGGAATAATGATTTCATATTTTACTGACACTTTTATCCAAAGCAACTTATAGTTGATTAGACTCAGCAGGGGACAATCCCTACAGTGGTGCAGATCTTATTGTGGGTACACCGGGGCTTGAACCTTCCGGGTCTCAGCCACTAGGCCACCCTACGTTGTGTGAATGTGTCCCCCCCCCCCAGCTCCTTGCACTGAAACACATCTCCTTTGTGCATATTTACTATTTACTACTTGTTTTTTGTTTGTTTTGGTGGGGGGGTAGTATTGGGGGGTAGTATTAGTCAACCATTTCAAAGATCATCTGCCATGTTTGGGGATTTGGGTTAAATTCTAATGAAAATGCCTGTTGCAAGTCCCATTTTACTTTTATTCTTGATTGGCACTTTACTGTAATGTTTTGGTTTAGGTTAAAGGTTAAGTATAATTGTAATAAAATTCAAATTCAAGTTTTTTTCTGAACTTGAAACATTGCTTCTGTCATTTGGTGTGGCACAGGGTCCCTTCTGCTGGAGTGAGTTTAACCACCAGACAGAAAACTGCGTCTCAAATCTCACCACAGATCTCCCATCTGCTCTGAGTCCTGTCCTTCCCTAAGCAGAGCTCTGATTGGTCACAGTGCTGAGTCCTGTCCTTCCCTAAGCAGAGCTCTGATTGGTCAGTGTGCTGCTGCAGTCTCACTGAGTTTAACGCTTTTCACAGAACTTTCTGTTGAGATATAGAGAATATTAATTAATATCGGCAGTGTAACTTTTTTTAAGTGAAGGAAAACATTCCAATTTAAAAAAAGGCATTTGTGAATGAAACCTTTTGGCTTGGTATAAATGCCATTAAAAAGTATAAAGCATATATAGAGTAAGCAGAAATCCTTTTAAAGGGTCAATCCAGCCTCCTATTGCTCATTGAACTCAAAATGGAATATGTGTGCGACTGATTATCCAATTAGCAGGGCAGAATATTTCTATTGGCTCGCTGTGTAAAAAATAAGTATGTGGGAAGGATTCGGCCATCTTAGTGCAGCTGGTCAGAGGAGGTCTGCGGTCCGCCATTTTGTTTCCAGTGCAGTCATCTTCCTTCATCTGCAGCTCCGCTGGAATCAGTGTCTTTAATATGAAAGGGCCGGGGGGGCGGAGCTGCTCTGGACTGCAGTAACACGGCAGAGCACACAGAACCGCTGTTTCAATCGGGACGGTGTGAATGTTTAACGTAAACAGGCCGTAGGTCGAGTGGAAACTTGCATTTGGAAACCAACAAACGAGAGAGAGAAAATATTAAAAGTGGAAAAAATAATTTAATTTAAAAGTCTCCTTATCAATGAGTGTGTGTTTTGTGTTGCATTCAGTGCAGTAGCAGAATCAACATGAGTACAACGTTTGGAAGATTGAGGACAGCAGCATGAAACATGCTTTTCTTACTAAAGTGCTTTTTGCGTTGGGCTCAGCGTTGAAGTGTGTGTGTGTGTGTGTGTGTGTGTGTGTGTGTGTGTGGTGGTCTCAGCGCTGAAGTGTGTGTGTGTGTGTGTCTGTGTGTGGTGGTCTCAGCGCTGAAGTGTGCGTGTGTGTGTGTGAGAGTGTGTGTGTGTGTGTGTGTGTCTGTGTGTGTGTGTGTGTGTGGTGGTCTCAGCGCTGAAGTGTGTGTGTGTGTGTGTGTGTGTGTGTGTGTGATGGTCTCAGAGCGCTGAAGTGTGCGTGTGTGTGTGTGTGTGTGTGTATGTGTGATGGTCTCAGAGCGCTGAAGTGTGGCTGTTTCCACTGTTGCTGCTTTTCCTGGTTGACGTCTTCCTTTCGGGATTCGCCTCCTGAAACGCCAACAGACATTCCGTTCACTCTTTCATGGAAACTTTTTTAATTTTTTTGCATTGTGTGCCTTATGGGTCTCTTACCTGATTGCTGCTTCCTGATTCAGAAGCAAGTGAATTCCTACACAGAAGAAGAGGAGAAATTATGATATCTTCTGTCAGATGAAAGCTTGCCACAAGGTATAGTCATTACCCCTTTGTACATTTTTTTATGTTTGTTTTTTTTTTTTTTTTTTCTGAATTTCAAGTCTGAGTACTTAGAATTCTGTGTTCCAGTGTTCTAGAACTCCAGTGCTTTCAGTGATTGTGACGTCATCATTAGAGCGTTCTGTTAAGAACATTCTAAGCGCGTATTTGAGACCTCACACAAAGGGTTAATTCATCACCCTGATCTTTAACACCAGCGTGTGACAGAGGCAACGGTGTTAAAATGGAACGTGTGGCACCCCGTGGGACCAGTGAACTGCGAGTGCTTCATGTCATTCTGCTGGCGGCCGGAGGGCCCTCTCCCCGCACACCTTCTGAGAGACAGAGGAGGGGCTGCTGACCTGTGCTCTTGGTAGTGGTTCCCGAAGCTGACCATGTCCTTCGGCGAGCTCTCTTTGCCCCCTTTGCTGTGCTTCCGGGACCTGGAATGAGATGTCAGTGAAATCCCTGACTGCTGCCGATTTGAGGAAATGAATGAATGGCAGAAATGTGTAGAATTTTGGAACGTATACTTCAAGAAGTGTTCATAAGGTTGTGAAGAATCGGCTGAATTTGAGGGGGAAATTTAGGGAATTTTGATCTCAGCTCGCCTTTAACCAACGGAGCAACCCAGCAGTCCTCTCTGTCGTCTGGGAATTTTGAGTTTGTGCTGAAGCCGTTCGGCACACAGAATAAACCTGGCTCACTTACTTGACCACCATGGTCACGACCACCGCCACCAATCCCAGCATGCTCAGCGCCAGCAGCACGCCCAGAACGATGACGACCGTCTGCTGGGAGGAGTCTGGCTCCCCCGGCCCCGCCTCCAGGGCGTGTTCCACTTCCTGTCCGAACACCTTGGCCAGCTCGGCCGTCACAGCGTCCCTCTCGCTCTGCAGCTTCCTGTGGACGACAGCGGCGCGGCCTGATGACATCACTCACTCTACCAGCTGCCTAGCAGCCCAGTGCAGTTAGTACGGTATAAAGCACTAAATACGTTGCATTTATTTAGCTGACACTCTTATCCAAAGCTACTTACAGTTGATTAGACTACGCAGGGGACAATCCCCCCTGGAGCAACGTGGGGTTAAGGGTCTTGCTCAAGGGCTCAACAGCTGCGCGGATCTTATCATGGCTACATTGCAGCTTGAACCCCCAACTTTCCAGGTCCCAGTCAGACACCTTAGCCGCTAGGCTACAGGCACCTTGGCCACTAGGCCATAGGCCGCTCCCCAGGAACTGGCTAAGTGTAGGCGACTGCTGAACTCTGACCTTTCGACGTCTTCATAGGGCACGATGGCGCTGGCAGCATCCATGGCTATGAAGGTGACATATGTCTTGCCGGTCTCCCTGGAGGACCTGGCCCCGCCCCCAAAGGTGCTGATGCTCGTGATGCTGAGGACCTTCACTGTCCAATCCAGCGCGATCTCCAGGGAGCTGGGGTGTGTCAGGAACAACAAACAGCCAATCATACGGCCTCACAATGTACGCAATATGACATTACGCAAGTCATTTAGCTGATGCTTTTATCCAAAACGAGTCACAGTTGATTCGACTAAGCAGGGGACAATCCCCCCGTGGAGCATGGGGTCTGTGATCATCTTACCTCTCCAGTTCCACAAATTTCTCGTCCACCGTGTTGATGGGCTGGTTCAGAGAGATGACCACCGTGTCGGCCGCTTCGCTCTCCTGGATTGTCACCTGGAGCATCGCACACAGGTGAGAATTTCCCCAACTCACGCCTGCAGCTACCATGACAACCATGATTCATCTTCAGTGTTCTAGAACTCCATGGGCCAGTAGCGACTGTGACATCAGCATTAGAATGTTCGGTTTGGAACATTCCAATCACACATTTGCAATCTTCCATCTTTAAGGGGTTTTTGAGTTTTCAGTTCTGTCTGAAAGATCCTTCTGGTTTTGTTCTGTTGTTCTTTATTGATCTTTTTCCAAACTAAGCTTACTGATGGATAATGATTTGATCCGTTTATAAGAAAGGCACATGATTATACAGTCATGGCCTGGGCTGATCTGTTGCCTTTAGCTGTTGTTAGTACTTTAGTTCTGGAGTTCATTCCGGGTACACTTAGATCCATGATTGTCATTACAGTCAATGATGAAACATTAGTCATTTAGCTGACACTTTTATCCCAAGCGACTTACAGTTGATTAAACTAAGTAGGCGATTATCCCTGCTGGAGCAATGTGGGGTTAAGGGCCTACATTGGGGCTTGAACCACCAAACTTCTGGGTCAGTCATGTGCGTTAGCCACTAGGCCACGGGCTGCCCAAACCCTCATAAACCCCCCACCCCCGGTACTGAGCAGAAAAGCTGTGCTTACCTTGACCTCCGCTGTGGCCCTGAGGCCCTGGGGGTCTGTGGCCCTCACCGTCAGGGTCTTCTCTCCAGCCTGGCCCTCCACTGACACCACGTACACCCGCCCAGAGGAGGGCTCCACCTCCAGCAACCCGCTGTCCTGCTCCAGGCTGTACACCAGCTGCCCTGTCTGCCCCACGTCCGGGTCCGTGGCCTGGGGCAGAGGGCATTTAGGGACAAGGGGGTATTTAGTATCTCAACACTGGTGGTGTATATGTGCTGATCAGCCCTGGGGGTGTTATGTGCTGATCAGCCCTGGGGGTGTTTGGTGGTGTTTGGGGGTGTTATGTGCTGTTCCTCCAGCCCTGCTGCTGGTGTGGTGTCTCACCTCCACCTGCAGGACGGGGTATTTGTAGGGCGCGATGCTGAAGATGTTGGCGCTGTAGACGCTGTTGTTAAAGACCGGCGCCTCGTTCACGTCCTCCACCCGGACCGACACCTGGAGAACACAGCGGGAGTCACCTGATCAAACAGGGCCTCATGTCCCTAACCCTGACCCTAACCTTTAACCCCTAACCCCCTGACCCCCTAACCCAGCCAGACCGACACCTGGAGAACACAGCGGGAGTCACCTGATCAAACAGGGCCTCTTATGTCCCTAACCCTGACCCTAACCTTTAACCCCTAACCCCCTGATCCCCTAACCCACCCAGACCGACACCTGGAGAACCTGATCAAACACCTGCCCCCAATTAAACAGGGCTTAGCTAATGTGCACTTAATTATTGTCAAGTTAAAAACGGGTGTTGGTGCTGGGAAGGAAAAGGTTACCCTGCTGGGTGGAGAAATGAGACAGACATACTCTGAGATCATCCATGCCAACAGGCATGAAGATTTGTACACAGAGAGTGGTCATCTGCCAGGCCATGTAGTGGAGGCAGAGACTGGGGGTTTTGAAAACCAGGCTTGATATCGTGGTAGATACTATCTAGCTTGTAGGTAAACTAAGCATAAGATACACTTTAGTGGCACAAAAATTGTTCTCTCCCTCTCCACCTTAGCTGGCGTGTGGTGAGCGTTCAGGCACAAAATGGCTGCCGTTGCGTCACCCAGATGGGTGCTAGCCATCAGTGGTCGTTGAGGAGCATCACTGTAAAGTGCTTTGAGTGTGACAAAAGCGCGATAAATGTAATAATCTAAGGCCGGACAGCTGTCTCGCATTACCATGGTTACAGCCGTGTTGGGCGGGGTCCTGGAGTCTGTGGCCTCCACCGCCATGTTGTACCACTCCTGCGTCTCTGCGTCCAGTGGCTGGAGCGTGCTGACCACGCCCTCCTCGTCCACGGCGAACAGGTCCGTGTGCGACCCCAGGGCGTAGGTCACCTGGGTCAATGAGCTGCCAGTCAGGGCCTTGACCACGCCCACCGCCGCGCCCGCCGGCTCGTTCTCCGCCACAGAGAAGTTGTAGGCGGGGCTCTGGAAGTCCACGCCCGGCGTCAGGCTGACGGTGAAGAGGGACACCTCGACCATCGCTGCAGGGGAGGAACGGACACGCGTGTGGACCCCTCGCACGTATGTACCCCTCACATGTACCTCTTATACACACACTGTATGTACGCCTCACGCATGTGCCTCAGATGGTGGGGTCTCTCTCACCTGTGGAGGAGCGCTGGGGCTCCCCCTGGTCCTGGGCCACGGCAGTGACCTCCAGCACGGTATCCTTTGTGACCCCTGAAAGGTCGGAGGTCAGCGTGATGTCACCCGTCTTACTGTCGAGGCTCAGGAGAGGCGAGCCTGCAGAGAAACTGACCAATGAGAGAGCGAGAACGTCACCACCACAGAAACACACAGAGACTGCCGTGCCAACAGTACCTGGGACATCCCATAATATAATATAATATAAAATAATATTCAAAAACCCTCAGGATCAGTCACCTGTATGTTAGTGTGTTATCTACCTGTGTGTGATGAGTGTGTTATCTACCTGTATGTGATCAGTGTTATCTACCTGTATGTGATCAGTGTGTTATTTACCTGTATGTGATCAGTGTTATCTACCTGTATGTGATGAGTGTGTTATCTACCTGTGTGTGGTGAGTGTGTTATCTACCTGTATGTGATGAGTGTGTTATCTAACTGCATGTGGTGAGTGTGTTATCTACCTGTGTGTGATGAGTGTGTTATCTACCTGTATGTGATCAGTGTTATCTACCTGTATGTGATCAGTGTTATCTACCTGTATGTGATGAGTGTGTTATCTACCTGTATGTGATCAGTGTTATCTACCTGTATGTGATCAGTTTTATCTACCTGTATGTGAACAGTGGTATCTACCTGTATGTGATCAGTGTTATCAACCTGTATGTGATCAGTGTGTTATCACCTGTATGTGATCAGTGTGTTATCTACCTGTCTGTGATCAGTGTGTTATCTACCTGTATGTGATCAGTGTTATCTACCTGTATGTGATCAGTGTTATCTGCCTGTATGTGATCAGTATTATCTACCTATGTGTGATGAGTGTGTTATCTACCTGTGTGTGATCAGTGTTATCTACCTGTGTGTGATCAGTGTTATCTGCCTGTATGTGATCAGTGTTATCAACCTGTATGTGATCAGTGTGTTATCACCTGTATGTGATCAGTGTGTTATCTACCTATGTGTGATGAGTGTGTTATCTACCTGTGTGTGATGAGTGTTATCTACCTGTGTGTGATCAGTGTGTTATCTACCTGTGTGTGATCAGTGTTATCTGCCTGTATGTGATCAGTATTATCTACCTATGTGTGATGAGTGTGTTATCTACCTGTGTGTGATGAGTGTTATCTACCTGTATGTGATCAGTGTTATCTGCCTGTATGTGATCAGTATTATCTACCTATGTGTGATGAGTGTGTTATCTACCTGTGTGTGATCAGTGTTATCTACCTGTGTGTGATCAGTGTTATCTGCCTGTATGTGATCAGTGTTATCAACCTGTATGTGATCAGTGTGTTATCACCTGTATGTGATCAGTGTGTTATCTACCTATGTGTGATGAGTGTGTTATCTACCTGTGTGTGATGAGTGTTATCTACCTGTGTGTGATCAGTGTTATCTACCTGTGTGTGATCAGTGTTATCTGCCTGTATGTGATCAGTATTATCTACCTATGTGTGATGAGTGTGTTATCTACCTGTGTGTGATGAGTGTTATCTACCTGTGTGTGATGAGTGTTATCTACCTGTGTGTGATCAGTGTTATCAACCTGTATGTGATCAGTGTGTTATCACCTGTATGTGATCAGTGTGTTATCTACCTGTCTGTGATCAGTGTGTTATCTACCTGTATGTGATCAGTGTTATCTACCTGTATGTGATCAGTATTATCTACCTATGTGTGATGAGTGTGTTATCTACCTGTGTGTGATGAGTGTTATCTACCTGTGTGTGATGAGTGTGTTATCTACCTGTGTGTGATGAGTGTTATCTACCTGTGTGTGATCAGTGTGTTATCTACCTGTGTGTGATCAGTGTTATGTGCCTGTATGTGATCAGTGTTATCGACCTGTATGTGATCAGTGTTATCGACCTGTATGTGATGAGTGTGTTATTTACCTGTATGTGATCAGTGTTATCTACCTGTATGTGATGAGTGTGTTATCTACCTGTGTGTGATGAGTGTTATTTACCTGTGTGTGATCAGTGTGTTATCTACCTGTGTGTGATCAGTGTTATCTGCCTGTATGTGATCAGTGTTATCTACCTGTATGTGATGAGTGTGTTATCTACCTGTGTGTGATGAGTGTGTTATCTACCTGTATGTGATGTTTGCGTTGACCCCGGCGTCCCGGTCCGTAGCAGAGAGCGTCAGCACCAGGTCCCCCACTGCGGCGTCCTTCACCAGGATGTCACGGGAGTACACCCCCTGGCTGAACTCCGGGGCGTTGTCGTTCACGTCTGTGACGGTGACTGTGATGTAGGTGACGTTCTGGTGGGGAGAAATAAAAACCTTCAGTGAGATTATTATTCATAATAATAAAAACCATTACAAAATGAATCATAATTATAATTATTATGAATAATAATAAGTAAATGAGTGCTAACAGCACGAGACATAAAGGCACATCACTTTGGACAAGAGATGAATTAAATTAATCTACAATAGATGTAGATGTGTGGTTTGTCTGGTTTTGTAAAAAAGCGGTAATGGTCTCATTGAACAGCGATCTCAAACTCCCGAACACGGATCAAGGCACGGAACGCTGACTTCAGGTTTACTATCAGTGCTCAATCCAATCATTTCTGTCCTCTGCTGGAAAAAACAAACCCATAATGTTTCAGGGAGGAGTTCTTATCAGCTTATTACAGGGGAGACGAATGTTTCCCAGACTAGTAATAAAACTGTAACGTGACTGTGGTCACAGGGCATAAATCTGGAATAGAAATCTGAGTATGAGAGCAAATACTAAGTTTAATTTTTAAACGCTGGTTTCTCTGTCTTTCTTGGTTTTCCTTGGTGTGGCCTGTTTTAGATCGTGTTCACACTTCAAGTGGACACACAAACATTATAAAATCATGTTGCTTTCTGAAACACTTTAATCTAACGTCATTAACTTTATTCATAGATAAAGAACAATATAATCTGGTATATGACAGACAATCTGCTATATGACGGGTAGGTAGAAGAATGCTTCAGAGTGTGAGAGAACACAAGCAGACACAAGCAAACAATGAACACTTCAACACGACTAACATGGAGGGGTAGAAGGTTAAAGGTTAAAGTACACTCTCGATCACGTTTTTTTGGACACACCTACTCTACACACCCCAGAATGTATTTCATCAAAATTGTGTAGCAAGCAGAACCAGGCTGAAACAGAGCGTGCAGTTACTCTTTAAAGATGCAGTACCCGATCTCTCAGAAGGGGGCGCTGCAGCGTACCTTTCTCTGTGGCGAGCCGTGGTCAGAGGCTGCTATCACCAGGTCATAGGTGTCCTTCTCTTCTCGATCCAGAGGTCCCACAGCCAAGAGCATCCCGTCCTAAACGGAGACAACCAGATGCGGTCAGACGCGGTCAGACACGGTCAGACACGGTCAGACACGGTCAGACACCGAGAGCTCAGCCTTCTGACACCCAGTTTCATTGTTTTTAGATGTGAAGCACCTCATTGTAACTAACTAACAACTAACTAACTAACCTCCTATGCTACGAACTAACTTACTAACACACAACTAACTAACCTACCAACTAACACACAACTAACCTACTAACCAACTCACAACTAATCTACTCACTAACACACAACTCACTAACTAGCTAGCTTAGGTCGATAAGGCTGAGACCTTCACAGCAGATCAGATTTTTATGATTATGTCTATAGTATGTGAATCAGCGCAAAGATTTCCTTCATGTTCACGCTGAAACGTCCGTTTCCTCCAGTTTTTTGTCCTCAATCATTCTTTATGCGTATTTGAGGCATATCTTGGTGTGCAAAGCCTCTTTTCGCACCCATTTTAAGTCTTGTGTTTTTTATGCGTATAAGAAGGAAAGGGGCAGATTTTGAGGGGCTGACCACCGTCACTCACCTCCGTGAACTGAAACGGGGCGCCGGGATTGGACAGGGAGAGGGTGACCTTTCCGTTGTCGCCCTGGTCGAGGTCGGAGGTGGAGATTGAGCAGACCTCCAACGGGGCCTGGGCGGAGTAGTTCCCCTCGGGGAGGACGATGGGGTCGGGGAGGGGCAGGAACTGGGGGTTGTTGTCGTTGACGTCCAGGACGGTGATGTTGAGCTGAGCCGTGGCACTCAGTCCATCGGTGGCCGAGTCGACCGCCACCACCTGCAGCCAGACGATTACCACACAGATGAGAAAACATCGACTTTATCGTCCCAAAGGTCATTTGTCTTGGACACAACAGGGTCTGCTGTATAAAATAACAAAATGTGTAACATGCAAATGCAGTCATCAACGGCAGTCCCAACAAGCCAAAGACGTCCACCTAAAATCAGCTGCGATTCTAAGCTGGTTTAATGATGGTTTAAGCTGTGTTTGATACATTTAGCTGGCTATAGCTGGTCTCCAGCTGGACAAAGCTGGTCTCCAGCTGGACAAAGCTGGTCTCAAGTTAGACAAAGCTGGTTGAGTAATCCAGTGGTCAACTGGTGGACTAGCTGACTACAGCTGACTGGTCAGCTGGTGAACAGTGGCTGGTTGGGCTGCTAAAAGCCACTCAACCAGTTTAGAGTGGTTTAAAGGTACAATAGGTAAGATTTTTGTGTTAAAACATTGTTACAAGACCATTGTATTGTACCAATCCCTTCCTATTATTGAAACGGCTCACTGACATGTTGACATGACATGAGCTAAATGGTTGAAAATTGGTTCTAACTGCCACAGCCAATTGCGTGGGGGCTTTTATTGCTTATTATCGAAGTGAAGACTGGTGAAAATGTAAAGACAAAAAATAAAAATGGTGTTGTGTAGCACACCAAAGTCAAGATTTCATAAAGTCACCTGTTCGGCGAACATTTTCTAAATAGAACACTACGAAATACGGCAGGCTCTGTTGCGTTTTTCACTGTCAGCTTTCCAAAACACTGCATGATAACACTGAACTGTATACTAATGCTTTATAGTATGCGTTATATTCATAGTCTGTGTGGTTTTTAGGTTGTTTGTTGCTGCAATTCCTCTCTTGACCTTTAGGAGTCCCCTATTGTACCCTTAAGATGGAATTTTCAGCATGGGACTGACCAATTACTTGCATACGGAATCATGCTCAGTTCAAAAGTCCTATGAGTCCGACAGGAGTTGCATATACTCTATCAGAGTCAGGTAAGCTGTCGGAATTGATTCAACACTTTAAATTGTGCCACCTAACAACCTGAACATGTTTCTACCTGCCATTAGATTGTTTAAAGTCAACACTGCAGAAGCGACGTTCACTTCAGTACAGTAAGTGAACGTCGACCATAACCATAATGACCCCAGTTGTATTTGCCCTAATATTATGTGGTAATAGTGTGGAGTTATGCATGACGTTGTGTATTCTGAGAAGGTGGCTCACCTGCAGAAGGTAGTTGTCCTGCTGCTCCCTGTCGAGTGTTGCGTTCCTGTTCAGGGACAGGGTTCCCTGTGTGTTTATACTGAAGGTGTCGCTGTTCAGGAGGAAGTGGCCATTTGAAAAGCCAGCCTGAAGAAAAAAACGCCAGTCTGTGATTAACCCCTTTAATCCCAAACCCAATACCAAGTGGCTCCACCCAAAAGGGGGTTTGGCTTCGATTGGGAACTTTAGTAGGCCTCAGAACCATACTATAGCAGTCATTTTGATTGGCTGAAAAGTCACCCTTGAGCATGGTACTCAACCTGAATTTCTCCAGTAAAACTAGCCGTACAAATGGATGGAATGTTAAAAACGGAAATATTAATATACATTCATAACATGTTGCCAAAGTTCTGGAAAACATTCTGGATAAGAGCTGTTAAATGCATAGGAATTGTTATAATTGTGGTATGGGCATAGACATGGGGTTGAATGTTTTAAAACATTTTATTATTATGATTACTTATGGTTAGCGTTATAGTTAAGGTTCTTGGTGCGGATGGGGCTTAATATCTGTGAAAGTTGTTGGTAATGCCACGGAGTTGAAGGTGAAAGTGTTCAGGTCCACTGACCTCGTCTTCGTCTGTCACCTCCAGGGTCAGAATGGCGGTTCCGCTGGGCAGGCTCTCAAAGGTAGCGATGTCATAGCGGTCTCTGCTGAATTTGGGCGGTTCGTTGTTCAGGTCCTGGACTCGCACGGCGACCAAACACGTCCCGTTAAGAGCCGGCGTCCCCCCGTCCACGGCCTCTACGGTCAGGGTGTAGCCGCTCGCCTTCCCGAAGTCCAGCGGCGTGTTCAGCCACAGCGTGCCAGACGCCGGGTCCAGGATGAAGACGGGCGGGTCGGTGGACGGGCTCTGCTGGGCGATCCGGTACGTCACCAGCGCGTTGGAGCCCTGGTCCGGATCCGTGGCGGTCAGCACCAGGATCGTCGTTCCCACTGTGAAGTTCTCCGGGACGACCTCCTCGTACTGGGCTTGCGGGAACCGGGGGCTGTTGTCGTTGACGTCGGTCACGTTGACCACTACAACGGCACTGGAGGACCTAAGGGGACGACATTAGCACAGGAGGTAATAGGTAATCAACAGAGATATACGAGGACGCCCAAGCAGATCGTCGACACTGGTTTGATCCCCTGCCCGGGGTGTGTCGAAGTGTCCCAGAGCAAGACGCCTAACCCCCAACTGCTCCTGACAAACTGGAGCTGCTGCCTTGCATGGCATCCGTTTGTGTGTGTGTGTGTGTAAGTGAGTGTGTGAGTGTGTGAGTGAGTGAGCAGCATCCATTGTACAGCACTTTGGATAAAAGTGCAACATAAATGCAGTCCTTTAACCATGTACCTTGGCGGTTGACCTTGGTCCCGTGCCACGACCTCCAGGGTATACTCAGCCTGTGCCTCCCTGTCCAGTGTCCCAGCCAACGAGATCATGGCGGACTGGGGGTCGATGCTGAACTTCCCCTCGCCCCCCCGCAGAGAGTAGAAAAGCTCGCCGTTGAACCCGGAGTCTGCGTCGGAGGCCGCCAGCTCTGTGACGTTAGCGCCTAGCTCCGCGTCTTCGCCGACATCCACCTTCACCGGACCGGAGGCGAAAACGGGCGTGTTGTCGTTGATGTCGATCACGTCCACCAGAACCGTGGTCTCGTCGGAGCTGGTTCCGTCAGAGATGGACACCCTGACGGAGTAGTTGGTCCGGACCTCATGGTCCAGTCTCACGAGGGTGAGGAACGTGCCATCAGGCTCCACGGAGAACTTGTCCATCTCGCTGAGGACTGCCAGTGTCACGCCAATCCCAGGAGGGAGGAAGGTCAACTGGAGAACGCAGAAACCAGAGCGACATTCCAACACTTTATTTGAATGGTCCTACATGAGAGCTGTATATAACTCATTCATAAGCACTACATAAGCGTTTATGTCAGTAACTGCAAATAGGCATATGGTGTGTTAGTTAAACATTGATGTGTCACATTACCCTGACACAGGACCCCTCTGCATTTCACTTGGTCTGTCAAGGTCACTTACTGCATCAACGTTGACACAACCCACCACATGCCTATTTATGTTTATTGACATAAGCGCTTGTGAATGACTCCATGTAGGATGAAATAGTTCATTTATCATATTACAACAGTGTCTGTTATGGTGACTTCTCCCAAGATGTGAAAGCTCACTGGGACTAGTAGTACAAAACTACACATTCCTCAATTCAGGAACATGCTGTGTGAAGGGTTCCCAGAATGCCCCTGTCTCAGGCCTCCCAGAATGCCCCTCTCAGGCCTCCCAGAATTCCCCTGTCTCAGGCAGGTCAGGTGACGTCTCACCTTGAGGATTTGCACGGGGGGGTCCATCTCCTCCTGCAGGCTTCCGTGGTAGCTAGGCAACAGGAACTGGGGGTTGGAGGTGCCAGGTGCCAGGATGCGCACCTGTGTGGAGGAGAACCTGGTCACCTCCCCACCTGTCGGATCACACAAGGTCAGAACCACACCTGGGCTGAATCACCTTTAGACATGACTAATATTCTCAGCTGAAAGAAATACACATCAGGTTAGGTGTGCCGTTGCCCTTGACCAAGTTGGTCCCCGGGTGCTGCAGTGGGCAATGGCAGGAGTAAGTAACTAGGATGGGTCAAATGCAGAGGGCAAATTACCCAACAGGGTTCAATAAAGTGTGTATCGTGTCATATCATATTGTATATCATGTCAAATCATATACCCTATCGATTCCTGACCATTTTAAAAGAAACCAATATTCATAGCAATATTTATCTTTCATGATTGCAGTTTTGGATGGTAAAATAAAGAGATCTGAATACATATTTTACCCAGTAACAGAACACGTCATCGTGACATTTCGACGAGGGTAGACGCTCACCGTCGCTTGCGGTTACGAACAGGAGGAACTGGAGATATTCGTTTTCCTGGAAAACAACCTCCTTCATCAGCGTGATCTGTCCGGTTTCTGCGTTTATGGAGAAATACTCGTCCTGGTTTCCCCCTTCTATAGCGTACGAGACTCGTCCGTTCGCACCTTCGTCCAGATCGTCAGCGTGCACCTGCAGATTGGGACAAGTTCATGATGGAAAGCTAACGTTCGCCATCATTTTGAAGGTTTTTATTCGCTATGAACGTGTTGGGATGAAGTCCCTGTCTTTCGGTTTTAAAAAAGCGTGCTCATATTTTTTGCAGACTTGTTACCGGGGCAACAGTGTCAAGCACAACAGTTAGTAGACGTGTGTTCAAGGTGGTAAACGTTAGCCATGAACGTTAGCTATTAGGTAAGAGTTTGAAAAATGGCTGCTGAGGGGGTAAATTCCAAAAGAACAAACTTTACAACTATATGGCTGTTATAATACACTTTATCAATGTGATATGTGTTGTTACCTTAACAAATAATTCAAAGGTAAGCAACGAATCAGCTAGCTGGCATTATTGGACCTACGTCGCATCCATTTATATTAAAAAGCCGTTGGAGGCGAACTAAATTTAATATGCTTAAATTTTCATTTAAAAATCGTTCAATGGTGGCTCGGTTGGATCAGGCAAGATCAAACGAACATAGAAAGTATTTGAATGCAAAACAATTACGTATGTGTCCCAGGTAGGTCTGTTTTGTCGTAAATGCCGCTTTCAATCTGAGCCTATTTTTCTTCCGTTTTCACCCAGTGATTCTCTTCTTGACCGTTTTTCATTATTTGTTTGTACATTTCATTCAATAGCGTTTGCTTTTGTGAGTCATCTGACAAATACTAATGCTTCTACTGCATGCTGATGCTCGATATTTCTATTTTAATCAATAGTATAATTGTGTTTATTCATTTGACTGGGACAGCACACTGCTATTAGGCTAACTATTTCCTGTTGTCCCTGGACAGGTTACACCAAAAAACAACAATTGCACTACATATGACTGTCTTTTTGTTTAGAACAGCCCTTCATGCGTATTTTACTAGTTATGGATTTGATGCTTTAACCTGTGGAAGAACCTATGTGCTATGTACGTCGCTTTGGATTAAAAGTGTCTGCCAAATGACTAAAATGTACATAGAAACATGCAGGCTAAACGGTAGAGTGACCCTCATTACACATAATGGTTAAAACTCATGCAGTCATATCTCTTATTTGCAAAAAGAAGGAATAAAAAGCGTATCGTCATAAACACTGCTCGACTGTATGACCACCTTTTCTGCTTATTCTGATTCGCCCCAACTCATGTCGCTAAGGGCAATGTTATCAAAGCTATTTCGCCATTTAATTATGCTCATATCATACTGTTTCACGATATGTACGTACACGGATGTTTCATGAACACGTCATCATTTCTCCACTCTGCACTCTTGCCTCCAACAAGAAAATGTTCATTCCACTGGTGTCACAAAGTCAAATCCACACTTACAATTATCTGCGCTGTATATTTAGTGTGGAGTATTTGCACGCACACGTTTTGGTCCGAGGTCTCGATCAGGTCACGATCCACTTGACAAGAATAATATCGCCGAGTGGATCGTATCGAGCTATGACATCACCAGCAGGGAGAGAGAGCGAGGGAGAGTGCACTCACCGTGGCAACGGTCATCCCCACTGTTTGGTTTTTGAAGATCATCCCTTCGTAATTGGCACTCTCAAACTGAGGGTTGTTGTCGTTGGCATCCAGGAGGGTTACGACCACATCAGCCAGGACAACGCGGTTGGGCGGGGCGTCCTCTCTTGCTTCGATCTTCATGGAGAACACACCAAGGAAGGGGGAAAGTGCTAAACTGATCCTGAACATCATTATTCGTGAAATGACACAGTCATCGCACAGAATATTTCTGAATATTCCTAGTTTACTGTATCTTTAGATAGTAGGCTAGTTTTGGAGGAGTTCATAGACTGTTTTAGGCCTACATTCGAAATAGGACACTGCTGCCTACTGTCAGAACAGTTTTTCAGACAGCTATGGATTAGAGTGCTCACTTTTACCCAGTATTTACTGGGTTAGCACCTCAGAAATGAAAAGAGTTATGTAATAAGTACCTGTTACTGCAGAGTGAGAGGTATTTGCAGGGCTCCATTGGGCGGCCTGTAGCTTAGTGGTTAAGGTAAATGCCTGGGACATGCAAGGTCGGTGATTCTAATCCCGGTGTAGCCACAATAAGATCTGCACAGCCATTGGGCCCTTGAGCAAGACCTTTAACCCTGCATTGCTCCAGGGGAGGATTGTCTCCTGCTTAGTCTAGTCAACTGTACGTCGCTCTGGATAAGAGCGTCTGCCAAATGCCACTAATGTAATGTAATGTAATGAAAGAGATCTCTCGGTCTGGCGCCGCAACGGGGCCTGGGGCTCTCACCTGGAAGGAGAGTCTGGGAGTCTGCTCTCTGTCCAGGGCTGTGGAATTCTTCACCTGCAGAGCTCCGTCAGGGGTTATGGCGAACGGCACGGATTCCGGAATGATCTGCAGCGTTCCGTTGAACCCGCCCTGAGGAGTGGAGGAAGAGAGAGAGAACAGAACTGTGAGAATTTAGGCCGTGAATCCTTCTCGATTGCAAATGTAGGTTTTACAGGAATCCGAGCTCAAAGACTCATATAATATTTGTATAATTCGTGTAATCCTCAAAGGATTAAACGTGGATTCTGTGGCAGGCGTCTGTACCTCGTCTCGGTCCGTGACCCTGACTCTCAGCACGAAGGAGCCTTCGGGGGAGTTCTCCAGGATGTCCGCGGCGTACACGGCTGCATCGAACTCGGGCGCGTTGTCGTTCACGTCCTCGACCGTCACAAGCAGCGATGCTTCAGCCGTCTTCAGACTGTCATCAGTCTGAGCCGCCTGTCACACAAAGGCAACCTCCCGCTTATAAACCTTCAGTCAATCATCACTATTCACCTTTCAAAATGCTTCAAACTCCCGTGCCGCATTATATCAAAATGACTACTATACTATTGTTTTGTGCCCCTATTAAAACCCTACTAAATGTTTTCAACTTTATCAATTTTCTCAACCAAAGCCAAAACCCCTTGGGATTTGGGTGGACCAACTGGACTTGGGACTGAAAGGGGTCAAGCTCTTGTGCTAATTTACTACATTTGGTACATAATTTAGTCCAGTCTCTCACCATGACAGCCGGTGGGAAAGGACCCAGTACACAGTACCTGGATGTTCAGGGTCGCCATGGTAACTTCCTCCCTGTCCAGTCCCTTCACCACGGTGATGATGCCACTGGCAGGGTCGATGCTGAAGGAGCTGGTGTACTGATCTGGGGAGACTGGGATTCACACACACACACATATGCCAACGTACGGGCACACACACACACACACACACACATACACATACACACATACACACACACACATACACACACATACACACACATACACACACACACACACACACACACACACACACACACACACACACACATATACATATGCCAACGTACGGGCACACACACACACACACACACACACACACATTCACATACACACATACACATACGCCAACGTACGGACACACACACACACACACACATTCACATACACACATACACATACGCCAACGTACGGACACACACACACACACACATACACATATGACAACGTACGGGCACACACACACACACACATGCACACACACCCACACACACATACGCCAACGTACGGGCACACACCCACACACACATACGCCAACGTACGGGCACACACATGCGCACACACACACACACACACACACACACATACACCAACGTACGGGCACAAACACACACACACACACACATTCACATACACACACATACACACATACACCAATGTACGGGCACACACACACACACACACACACACACACACACATTCACATACACACACATACACACATACACATACACCAACGTACGGGCACAAACACACACACACACACATGCACACATACACATACGCCAACGTACGGACACACACACACACACACACACATACACATATGCCAACGTACGGGCACACACAAAGCACATGCACACACACACACACACAGTCCTCAGTAGTAAGTCCTTAACCACAGCAGTGTTATCAATCCAATATGCATTCCAGGAAGTGCCACTTTTAGAAAAAAAGGCTGTGTTTGAAGCCGCATACCTGGCATACTATTCGTACTGCGTTTAAATGAAAATCGGCCTGAATGTGAGTATGAGAAGTATGCTAGTATGTGCTTTCAAACACAGCCAAATTCTGTATGCTATGATGTCTCTAAAAACAAAATCTGCATAAAATAAAACAAATAGCCCATCACTATGACTTAATGTTGATTAGATTGGCCACTTGAAAATACATGTGCTATTTAAGTGCACTCCTTAAGTGTGCTATTTGAACCCAAATACTAATGAACCCCCCTTTCCCAGGAACATGAATGCGAATGACTTTTCCCAAGCTCACTCAGGTGGACAACAGACACAATGACGATTAAACAGACTACCTGCTCTGATGCTGTAGACCAGAGTCTGATTGATCCCGATGTCTCCATCTCTGGCCAGAATGGCTTCAGGTAGGATGCTGAGAAAGCCTCCCATCTTCAGGAGGAATTGCAGGGGGGGAAAAATGCAGTTCTTTGAGACAGGAATTCATATTTGAAACATTTTAAAATACAAGGTGAAAATGTTAGAATGATTTAATATATATATATATATATATATAATTGAAAAAAGATTTTTTTTTCAATGTTTATATATATATATTTTTTAACAAGCGTGCGATGCTCACCTGGTCTTCCTGAATGACGGCGCGATAAAGACTTTGGGTGAAATAGGGATTCATGTTGTCAAAGTCTTCCACTAAAATATTCACAGTGGCTCTGTCGAAAAGGCCCCCGTCATCCTATGAAAACAATTCATGTCCAAAAAAGTGTAGAAATACACACTAATTTGTCGTTTTTGTATTTACATTTTATTATACTGAAATTGTTTTTTTGTTGTTGTTTTTTTACATACCCGGGCTTCCACCGTGAATGAGTAATCAGAGACTATGTTAAAGTTAAAACGCTTTTTCAAGACGATCACTCCATTTTCGGGTCCAAACTTAAACTCGCTCATGGGAGGCTGTGAAGAACAAGAGGAATATCATGACCATGACGCTGTGAGCCTACATAGCCGATGTAAAGCAATTCCTTCCCCAAAATCCCCTTCATTGTGTTTTCTGGTCGTGTTTAGTTTTAGCCGATACAGCTTCCACGAGGCTTCGTGTTTTTCTTTTCTTTCTGTGCCTTAAGATGTTTTGTAATATGCACGTAGGTCGTTTACGTTAGTCAAAAAGCGACTTACCGTTATGGAATATGTAATCTTGTTGTTTGCTTGTGCGGCGTCTGCATCCGTGGCGAATACCTCGATTACGACTGAGTCCACCGCGAGACTCTGATCAGAGGGACAAGGTTGCAAATGGAAGCCATGGAAAACATTCAACAAAGCCCGAGAGAGACCAGACCCCAACAGTTCAAGCATTGCCATACGGAAAAATGATATGGACTGGAATGTCGCTGTTTACAAACTTTTGCACCTGATGGTATATAGGCTACAATCTTTAAATGTATAGCATTGTAGCTACTTGATGAGATGAAATGCCCTTTCCTGCTCTGAATTATACATGTAGGCCTAAAGGTTAACGTGTTTACCTCAGACACTGTTTTGGTGTATGCCCGGGGATCGAACACAGGGGCATGGTCATTCAAGTCGGTGAGAGCGAGACTCCGTGTGCTTTGAATCTGAAGGTAGATTTTAAAATAAAGTTAAATAATAAACATGTTTAAATGGCAATAATTGTACATATCTTAATACCAGGTGTGTATATTGCCATACTTACAGTATTAGCGCATCGGACGGCGTAATATAGTCTACCCTGGCTCTGGATAGAGACAAAGACAGAGACACGTGAATGCTTCACTTTATGCAAATTGGATTTGTTTTTATGGTTGTGTACTAGCAGAACTTCGTCTTTTCCCGTTCAACAGAGCTGAGTCATGAAAAAATAAAAAATAAATAAATGTAGCCTAAACAACCTGAACTACAAAAAATGACCGAAACATACAGTAAATTTCACTTAAATCTTAAACGATAACTTATTGTGCGTCTATGATCACGCTGGAAGATCAATCGATACCAAAACATTTTGGTTCACAACTTTCATTCCCGTCATTTCTGTTTTCCTCGGTCCTGTTGATAGCACCTCGTGTAAACCTCTCCGAAGGCCACAACATCCTCTGTCAAATTTGTGCAACAGTTGAGCCAGTCATGCATTAGATCTTACCACCATCGGGTCTCAGGCAAGAACCACGTACAAAAATATGTGTTCTTAAATTGCCCATCCGAGTGATTTAAGAGTAGCATCACCTTTCCAATTCCCCTTCCGTAATCAACAAGCAATATCCGTAATCAAAATTATATCGGATGCAAAAACAACTTGCTACATGTCGTTGTTATATCGCCTGAAGACGCACCTCTTCAAGCTGCACCTCTCACTACCCCTCCCTACCTCCCTGTAAACCTTAATTGTTGTCTTTCTGTGATTTACTTGTGTATTAGGATGCGTAGTTTGGCTAGGCACGCAGTGTTTGACCAGGTAAGCGGTTTGCTCATACATTTGCGTGTTGTGGTATTACGCACTTTTCCCTGGTTATGGGTATGCACTTTGTACTTTGTTGTACGTCGCTCTGGATAAGAGCGTCTGCCAAATGCCATTAATGTAATGTAATGCCTGGGGGAACGCGCGACTTATTTGTACTGCAAGATGGAGACGTTGGGATTGTGGTAGTGAGTGAAGACTGAAGACTCATCTCTTCAGGCTACACCTTTCCCTCCCTAACTCACCACCATGATTAGCCTTATATATGCCATAGACTGTAATGGCACTTTTATAGTTGTATAGATGTTGTTTTTTGTATTAGTTATTGTATTGTTGTACTCGGGGTATTCTAGCTGCCAACTGTGGTATGCTAGTTTGGAAGTTGATGTATTCTTCAAGGGTTCCGATTATATCTGTATGGTTACACTAGGACTCGGAACTGTACTGTCCTCTCAGGTCCTCTTCGCACTTGTACTTGTGTTTGATCTGCACTTCGTTGTACGTCGCTCTGGATAAGAGCGTCTGCTAAATGCCATGTAATGTAGTGAGTCCTCACCTATGAATTGTACCCCTGTTCAGCAGTGAAGTTCGCCCCTTAGATCTTTGTTTTCTTCTGTTACAGGTCAACCACCCAACCTTTATATGAAAACTGATATTGACTGGGCTCCATCATAATATTTTCTTGAAAACGGGTGCCCTGTGATCTAGGCCTAGTTTAACCCGTGTTTTACCGCAAAAAATTAATGGGTTGCCATGGCCGCTTGTCCTCCAACACTTCATCGTCAAGGAAATTGTCACGTGATTAAGAACGTTTCATTCCTGTAACAGCAGCGTGTAGCCTGCTTGATGACACTGGACGATTACAAAAGTCTGCTGTCCGAATTCACTGTTTATTTAGTAAACTATTATGGAACTTATACAGTCTATGATATGGACATTCACTAGTTAATGATTAGTAATTAGTGAATAGTGAGCCATTTCGGACACAGCCTTAGCCTTTCCAGGAGTCGCGCTTACCTCGATTAATGCATCTGCATCTGTATCTAGCGCCACTTTTGTGTACACGGTTGCCGTCGCGTTTTCCGGGTCAATTCTAATTTCCAAGAATTGTATATGTGAAGGAAATAAGTACTCGACCAGTTGCACGTTGTTCCCCGGCAGGACTCCAGTAAATTCCTCCACGGCTCCTGTGCCAGAAACAGCAGAAAACGGTTAGGCCTGCTTCCTCATCTGTAGTAGTTTGGATTTTGTAGTTTAGGTCATGATATAACTTTACGAGTTTTTCTGATGTGCTTCTATGGTTTTAGGCACGGGGGAAACGCACATTGTCATAAAGTCCGTGATATAGAGTGCCTGATACAAATATTTTCAGGAACAACTGATAGACGCTTGGACGACAGTTTAAAAGCGAGAGCTGTTTAGTGAATGATGGTAGCTGAATAACATAATGTAGTGTTCTCGAATTCGTATCTTCATTCCAACCAATTCATGCTGCCTTAATTGATCCCAATTACTCACTCAGCCGCATGCATTTGACTGCATTAAGCAGCGAATATACGCAGCAGTTATTTAGACAGCGCAAATTACACATTTCACTTTACACGTTATGTGCAAACCTAATAATATAATACAAAAACGAATGATATAATCTAGATCGGAGGCTGGAATAAAAACCAGCATACAGCTTGAGTCAGAGACCAGTGTTATAATGGGTGAAAAAGAGGACCTCACCTTCGTATCCCTCATCCACAGGTCCATATCCTGCCGAATTTCCCGACACACAATCTAGGGTTGAGGTGGCTAGAATAGAGGACACATGTTATTGTAACTAACAAGAAGCACAATCGTACCTTTCATTAGAATGTAAAATAAATGGGTGTGCTGTCATTGTTCTGTTGTACAGGGGCGTGCCTGGGACACACAAGGTCGGTGGTTCTAATCCCTGTGTAGCCACAATAAGATCCGCACAGCCGTTGGGCCCTTGAGCAAGGCCCTCAACCCTGCATTGCTCCAGGGGAGGATTGTCTCCTGCTTAGTCTGATCAACTGTAAGTCACTCTGGATAAGAGCGTCTGCCAAATGCCAATAATGTAATGTAATTAGTGAAAAGCTCAAGCTAGGTTTTGAAATAGTTGGTAGTTGTTTGACCAGTTCCGACAAGCAACCAGCACTAGCTGGTTGAGCAGCTCATACCCAGCTAGACCAGCTTTATGACCAGCTCATACACAGCTAGACCAGATTCATGACCGACTCATACCCAGCTAGACCAGCTTTATGACCAGCTCATACACAGCTAGACCAGATTCATGACCGACTCATACCCAGCTAGACCAGATTCATGACCGACTCATACCTAGCTAGACCAGCTTCATGATCGACTCATACCCAGCTAGACCAGATTCATGATCGACTCATACCCAGCTAGACCAGATTCATGACCGACTCATACCCAGCTAGACCAGATTCATGACCAACTCATACCCGGCTAGACCAGCTTCATGACCGACTCATACCCAGCTAGACCAGATTCATGATCGACTCATACCCAGCTAGACCAGATTCATGACCGACTCATACCCAGCTAGACCAGCTTCATGATCGACTCATACCCAGCTAGACCAGATTCATGATCGACTCATACCCAGCTAGACCAGATTCATGACCGACTCATACCCAGCTAGACCAGATTCATGACCAACTCATACCCGGCTAGACCAGCTTCATGACCGACTCATACCCAGCTAGACCAGATTCATGACCAACTCATACCCAGCTAGACCATCTTTGCCGCTCTTTTATAAATCTGAGATTGACTGTTATAAGCCTTGATGGACCATTTCTATTGACCGCTCTTCTATTGCCAGGTCAAGGGTTTTTATTTTATTTTATTGACAATCAATTGACATTTCCACAGAGCTACAACAATATCAACCAAAAGATCTTAACAACAAAAAAGCTTTTAAATATTATATTACAGGTGGCATTTTACTTTCTTTTTTTTCATATATTTCTTGTCACAAAGGAATACAAACTCTGCTAAAGATTAACGCTCTTAAAACTGTCATACGTTATATGCCATGAACCAACATTTTTCTGAAAATCATAAATGGCAAATCTCGAGCCTACTCACCAATGGGGGGGTTGCCTCCTGCATTCTCGGAGCAAAAACGGCATATGAGAATTAAAAATAATATAAAGTCAACGGTCCCCATACTCGCTGTAGCTCGCGGTGGTAGAAAATGGCAGCCTCAGCCTTATCCCAGGGCTTTGACCCAGCAGCTGATGGGCTTCAGGTAGGGGCTCAGGGAGAAGCCACGCCTTGGTTTCGCATAGCCTTGTAGGTTTCTATGGCTTGTTATGGCCCCTCATGCAGAGATAAACGGGTCCAAGGTACAAGCTGCAATCCAGCCGTCCTGCAGTGACAGAACAGTCTTTCGCATTGATTGCTTGAAGCGCCTGATGCAGCTATCTCCAGCCACATCTGAGGTAAAAAAAAAAACAGACATGATAAGATAAAGGCAGCCAGAGCTGGAGTTCCCTTCATTTTTACTTCTTGGAATGTGGGGTTAAATAAGGGGAATGAGCTCCAAAATGAGCTCTGTTTAAAGAATCCGTCTCTGAGGCAGTCTCATTGACATGGGGGGTGTGTATTATGACATGGGGGGTGCTGAATTATGACACAGGAGGTGTGTATTATGACATGGGGGGTTCTGTATTATGACACGGGGGGTGTGTATTATGACATGGGGGGGGGGTGTATTATGACATGGGGAGTGTGTATTATGACATGGGGAATGTGTATTATGACATGGGGAGTGTGTATTATGACATGGGGAGTGTGTATTATGACATGGGGGGTGTGTATTATGACATGGGGAGTGTGTATTATGACATGGGGAGTGTGTATTATGACATGGGGAGTGTGTATTATGATCTAGTGCACGGAAAGACCCGAGGGTTTCAAGTGCTGAGAATACAAATAAGATCAGGACTTGGGCCTCGTAGAATAATCTTACGACCAAGGATTGTATCTATAAAACCGTTTTAGGAAACACAACGCTAAAGTATACTATACACTTACTGTATGTAGGAACAACAGTAAACAGCTTTCATAGCCAAACAAAAGTAGTCATGAAACCATCCTAGCCCATCCACCGACCCCTGAATTACAATATATTCCCCCTGAATTACAGTATATTCCCCCTGAATTACAATATATTCCCCCTGAATTACAGTATATTCCCAATTTGTCGCCACCCTTAATGAAACACTTTAAAGTGCAAAAGAATACAACACAAACTCTATTTTCACAAGAATGCATTATTCTTTGGTCGTATGATAAACAAAACTTTTATTGCCAAAATAATTATGAGTATAATTTTTCTATTTTACATTACTAACCATGGTATGATTCATCTTCCAAAATCAGGCCACTTCAGATAGACAAATGTGACACTTAAGGTCTGTTTTGTCTGTTTTGATACAGTATCTCAGCACAGATTGTTATGCAAAAGGTGAACCAATTCCCAGATTTAAAAGATCTTTCAACAAAAAGGGGACAAGCAATTAAAAAGTCACAGCAATTTTTTATTTTTTGTGTTTTTATTTTTTATTTTTATTAAATCAGCATTTTCTTTCATGTCGACACATGCAACTTGCCTTTAACATTTCAACATTTGAACGAGCTGATCTCCAGACGTGTGCAAAACCCTTCAGAACATCCACACTGTCTCAACTGATATGGACATCGAAGCACAAAACCGTCTCAACAAGAAGCCATTTTGAACAAAGTCACTCGGCTCTTATTACAGCAGAATAACTTCAATAATGGAGAGCAGGTGACACAGCTGCCGTGACTAACATGACAAAATCAAGACCAATTGTTGGAAGGATAAACTTTACAACGATGTTATAGACGGCCATTTAAGGCACCTTGATCAGGGAGAAAATTAAACTTAGGGAACGTGCATGGTTGGCCTTATCGAAGTTACTATACACAGCCTTTAGAGGGTGCTTGGTTCATCAAACCACTTTCCAGAGGGTTTTATTCAATCACTTACTGACCCTTTTCAAGTTAAAATGACATGATAATTGTACCTACAGCTACAGTCATTAGTGCCCTGTGAAGCAGACTTATGGCTTTGAGTGAATCACACTTAAAGGTATAACAGGTTAGATTTTTGTTAAAACGTTGTTACAAGACCATTGTAAATCCCTTCCTATCATTGAAAAAGGCTCACTGACATGTTAACTCACCCTCTGCCTGTGTTTATAGTCCTTAAATTCAGGTTTAAAAATACAATATTTTGTACCAAAATATTGTATACAATAATTGTACAATAATTCAAGCTCATGGGTTGAAAATTGGTTCTAATTGCAACAGCTAATGGCGTTTCAACGTCAGTGCGTTTACAGAAAAGGGGGAGGGATAAACTGTGTTGTGGTTTGAGTGTTTGTTGCTGTTATTCCTCTCTTGACCGTTAGAAATGACCTGTTGTACCTTTAACTTTACAACATGCATGTTCACACAGCGCATACAACACCCTCTTCATTTCTGCTTTGCATCAAATCTGTACATCATGTATTTATTCATCTACAGCAGCATTCATGTTCTGTACACCAGGGATGGACAACTCCAGGGCCACAGTGTCTGCAGGTTTAACTCCAGTCCTGGAGGGCCGCAGTGTCTGCAGGTTTAACTCCAGTCCTGGAGGGCCGCAGTGTCTGCAGGATTCTGCTGCCACCAGTTACCCTGGCTCAATCAGCTAATTAGCCATATGCACCCTGATTGTTTCACACATGAATTAGACAAAATGCAATCCACCGTTTTCCGGCAGAGAACCATGGCTTCGGAGGTGCTCTCTCTCATCCCGGCCGCTTCACACTCGGCTGCAAACCGCTCCAGTGCGTGCTGAAGGTCATGGTCTGATGAAGCCAGCAGAACCACGTTGTCCGCAAAAAGCAGAGGCACGATTCTGAGGTCACCAAACCGGACACTCCGACCCTTCTCTCTTGTCCACAAGGCTGGGCTGGAACCGACTGGCCTGTCGTTGAGAGTCCCCGCCATTGGTCAGTTCCTCTCCGGGTCAGAGCGGCCGATTGGCCAGTTCCTTGCTGGGTCAGAGCATCTGATTGGCCAGTTCCTCGCTGGGTCAGAGCGGCTGATTGGAAGGTTCCTCGCTGGGTCAGAGCGGCCGATTGGCCAGTTCCTCGCTGGGTCAGAGCGGCCGATTGGCAGGTTCCTCCTGGTGTTCCTCACGGCACACTGGTTCACAGGCCTGATCTGTGCCTTTTAATTTATTTTTTACAACGATCGAAAGTCTCTTTTTAACGAGCGTTCATGTGAGATTTCATCTCAGCTCACGTTGTGGAATAATGATTTCATATTTTACTGACACTTTTATCCAAAGCAACTTACAGTTGATTAGACTCAGCAGGGGACAATCCCTACAGTGGTGCAGATCTTATTGTGGGTACACCGGGGCTTGAACCCCCAACCTTCCGGGTCTCAGCCACTAGGCCACCCTACATTGTCTGAATGTGTGTGTGTGTGTGTGTGTGTGAGAGTGTGTGTGTGTGAGTGTGTGTGTGTGTGTGTGTGTGTGTGAGAGTGTGAGTGTGTGTGTGTGTGTGTGTGTGTGTGTGTGTGTGTGAGTGTGAGTGTGAGTGTGAGTGTGTGTGTGTGTGAGTGTGTGTGTGTGTGTGTGTGTGTGTGTGAGTGTGAGTGTGTGTGAGAGTGTGTGAGTGTGAGTGTGTGTGTGTGTGTGTGTGTGTGTGTGTGAGTGTGAGTGTGAGTGTGTGTGAGAGTGTGTGAGTGTGAGTGTGTGTGTGTGTGTGTGTGTGTGTGTGAGTGTGAGTGTGTGTGAGAGTGTGTGAGTGTGAGTGTGTGTGAGTGTGTGTGTGTGTGTGTGTGTGTGTGTGTGTGTGTGTGTGCTGGTCTCAGGGTGGTGAAGTGTCTTCACTGCTGCTACCGTTTTCGGATCCATGTCGGACAACGGTTCTGAAATGGCAACAAAAATTCTGTTTATCCTTTTGTGGAAACTTAAAGCACAGCCTTTTTTCTTTCTTTTTTGCATTGGGTGCCATATGGGTCTCTTAACTGATTGCTGCTTCCTGATTCAGAAGCAAGTCAATTCCTACACAGAAGAAGAGAAATGGTTACCTTGTTAAAGTTCAAAGGATCCTCCTTACTCATGCGTCTGTGCCTGGAATGACATTATATTGATTATACAGTTAAAATCCATGACTGCTGTGGATTTGAGGAAATGAATGAATGGCAGATAGTGGGCGTGTCGGAAGTGGGCGTGTTGGGAGTGGGCGTGTTGGGAGTGGATGTGTTGGGAGTGGATTTCACTGCTGTGAAACGAGGAGGGGGAGGAGTGCAGGCTGCTGCAGGAAAGGATCCTGATTGGAGAAGAACGGGGAGCTGACCGTCGTTTGACAGACATACACACCCACTGGTGCACAATGACTTCAAATCTCATTTACCAGGAAGTGGATGGGAAAAAATCCTTGGTGTGAAAATGGCAATATTCTTCTTCTTTTTTTTTGGAATGTACAGTAAAAGTTTTAGGCAAGTGTGAAAAAATGCTGTGAAATAATAAATGTTAAGAGTTTATTTTTGTCAATTAACAAAATGCATGAACAGAAGAAAAATCTAAATCAAATCAATATTTGGTGTGACCACCCTTTGCCTTCAAAACAGCATCAATTCTTCTTGCTATACTTGCACACAGTTTTTGAAGGAACTCGGCAGGTAGGTTGTTCCAAACATCTTGGAGAACTAGCCACAGTGCTCAGTCTTGCCATGGTGTATGACTTCTGACATTAAACTGTCTGCAGCAACCTCACCTTGGAAGCAGAGTTGGCTGTTCCTCACCCAGCTTTAACCAACACAGCTGTTTCTGTTTCAGTTAATGATTGTGTTTCAACCTACATATTAAATTGATTATCATTCGCTCCTGTTTGGTATAATTGGTTAATCACACACCTGACTATATGCCTACAAAATCCCTGAAGTTGTGCAAGTGTACCAAGAAGAATTGATGCTGGTTTGAAGGCAAAGGGTGGTCACACCAAAAATTGATTTGATTTAGATTTTTCTTCTGTTCACTCACTTTGCATTTTGTTAATTGATAAAAATAAACTATTCAAATGTATATTTTTGAAAGCATTCTTACTTTACAGCATTTCACACCTGCGTAAGACTTTTGCACAGTACTGTATGCTTAAAGACGTAAGTGTTCATATGGTTTGGAAGAATTGGCAAGATTGAGGGAAAAAGTCGATTTTGATTTCAGCTCGTCCTGAGCAACCCAGCAGTCCTTTCTCCGTCTGGGGATTTTGAGTTTGTGTTGAACTCAAAATGTGTACGGCAGACAAAATAAACCTGGCTCACTTACATCACCACCGCCACCAATCCCAGCATGCTCAGCGCCAGCAGCACGCCCAGAACGATGACGACCGTCTGCTGGGAGGAGTCTGGCTCCCCTGGCCCCGCCTCCAGGGCGTATTCCACTTCCTGTCCGAACACCTTGGCCAGCTCGGCCGTCACAGCGTCCCTCTCGCTCTGCAGCTTCCTGTGGACGACAGCGGCGCGGCCTGATGACATCACTCACTCTACCGGCTGCCGAGCAGCCCAGTGCAGTTAGTACGGTATAAAGCACCCCCCAACGTGGGGTTAAGGGCCCAACAGCTGTGCGGATCTTATCGTGGCTTCACTGCGGCTTGAACCACCAACCTTTCAGGTCCCACTCAGGCACCTTAGCCACTAGGCTATAGGCACCTTAGCCTCTATGCTACAGGCACCTTAGCCACTAAGCTACAGGCACCTTAGCCACTAGGCTCTAGGCACCTTAACCACTATGCTACAGGCATCTTAGCCACTAAGCTACAGGCACCTTAGCCACTAAGCTACAGGCACCTTAGCCACTAGACTACAGGCACCTTAACCACTAAGCTACAGGCACCTTAGCCCCAAGGCTACAGGCACCTTAGCCACTAGGCTATAGGCACCTTAGCCTCTATGCTACAGGCACCTTAGCCACTAAGCTACAGGCACCTTAGCCACTAGGCTCTAGGCACCTTAACCACTATGCTACAGGCATCTTAGCCACTAAGCTACAGGCACCTTAGCCACTAAGCTACAGGCACCTTAGCCACTAGACTACAGGCACCTTAACCACTAAGCTACAGGCATCTTAGCCACTTGGCTACAGGTTTTCGGCTCTGACCTTTTGACGTCTTCAGAGGGCTCGATGTTGCCAGTGGTACCCATGGCTATGAAGGTGACATATGTCTTGCCAGTCTCCCTGGAGGACCTGGCCCCGCCCCCAAAGGTGCTGACGCTCGTGATGCTGAGGACCTTCACTGTCCAATCCAGCGCGATCTCCAGGGACCTGGGGCGTGTCAGGAACAACAAACAGCCAATCAAAGGCCTCGCAATGGACACTGAATGTACGCAATATGACATTACATAACAGTCATTTAGCTGATGCTTTTAGCCAAAGCAACTAACAGTTGATTAGACTAAACGGGCCAATCCCCCCGGTGCAATGTAGTGTTAAGGGCCCAACAGCAAGCCGTAATGTGTAAATAGATAATGCATAGAAGGAGATGGTGGTGGGTCAGTGACATTTTGGGGCTGTTTAAGGGGCACTGGTTAAGATCAATGGTATCATGTATTCCATGAAGTATCAGGCAATTCTGGCCAATTTTCTCTCCCACAAGGCTGAGACGAGTATTTTTTGTAGATTGCCAGTCAAGGGTGCCAATAATTCTGGAGCCCACTGTGTGTAATGTACCCCCAAAGGGGAATTCACATGGTCACTGACAGCAGAGCAAAGATGTCCAGGCATAAGAACAGGAACAGTGACCACATGCCACCCTCACCGATACTGACATGACATGCACAGACTAAGCAGCATTCAGACCTGGGTTAAATGCTGCTTAGTCTGTGCATGTCCACTGTACCATCCATGCCGCCACTTTGTGCCACATGCCAACCCAAATATGTAACCGCAGATAATAAATAGATCCGACATCTCTCTCATGAAAGAAGCTAGCTGCATAGGGACAGCTTGTATAAATAGTGATATGTTTGCTTCTGTGATCATCTCACCTCTCCATTTCCACAACATTCTTGTCCACCGTGTTGATGGGCTGGTTCAGAGAGATGACCACCATGTCGTCCGCTTTGCTCTCCTGGATTATCACCTGGAGCATCGCACAC
Organism: Conger conger; assembly: GCF_963514075.1. Classification (NCBI taxonomy): domain Eukaryota; kingdom Metazoa; phylum Chordata; class Actinopteri; order Anguilliformes; family Congridae; genus Conger; species Conger conger. The sequence continues at coordinate 1,860,725 of NC_083761.1, read as the reverse complement.
AGGTGAGAAGTTCCCTAACTCATGTCTGCAGCTACTTCACTCAGCTCACATCCAGAAACCCAACTCTGAACGTAAATTAGCCTTTAGCCTTTGAACAGTGGGGTTTTTCTTGAATGTTTTTTCAGTGTTCTAGAACTCCATTGGCCAGCAGTGATTGTGACATCAGCATTAGAATATTCAGTTCAGGACATTCCAATCATATATTTGCGATCTTTCATCTTGAAGGGGTCATGAGTCTTACAGGACTATCAACCTTCTGTGCGTAGGCCACAGGCTGCCCAAATCCTCCCCCCAGTACCGAGCACGAAAGCTGTGCTTACCTTGACCTCCGCTGTGGCCCTGAGGCCCTGGGGGTCTGTGGCCCTCACCGTCAGGGTCTTCTCTCCAGCCTGGCCCTCCACTGACACCACGTACACCCGCCCAGAGGAGGGCTCCACCTCCAGCAGCCCGCTGTCCTGCTCCAGGCTGTACACCAGCTGCCCTGTCTGCCCCACGTCCGGGTCTGTGGCCTGGGGCAGAGGGCATTTAGGGACACCAGGGGGGGCAGGACGGGGGCATTTAGCGACAAGGGGGTGTTTGGTGGTGTTATGTGCTGATCAGCCCTGGGGGTGTTATGTGCTGATCAGCCCTGGGGGTGTTATGTGCTGATCAGCCCTGGTGGTGTTTGGTGGTGTTATGTGCTGATCAGCCCTGGTGGTGTTTGGGGGTGTTATGTGCTGTTCCTCCAGCCCTGCTGCTGGTGTGGTGTCTCACCTCCACCTGCAGGACGGGGTATTTGTAGGGCGCGATGCTGAAGATGTTGGCGCTGTAGACGCTGTTGTTAAAGACCGGCGCCTCGTTCACGTCCTCCACCTGGACCGACACCTGGAGAACACAGCGGGAGTCACCTGATCAAACAGGGCCTCTTATGTCCCTAACCCTGACCCTAACCTTTAACCCCTAACCCCCTGACCCCCTAACCCACCCAGACCGACACCTGGAGAACCTGATCAAACACCTGCCCCCAATTAAACAGGGCTTAGCTAATGTGCACTTAATTATTGTCAAGTTAAAAACGAGTGTTGGTGCTGGGAAGGAAAAGGTTACCCTGCTGGGTAGAGAAATGAGACAAACATACTCTGAGATCATCCATGCCAACAGACATGAAGATTTGTACACAGAGAGTGGTCATCTGCCAGGCCATGTAGTGGAGGCAGAGACTGGGGGTTTTGAAAACCAGGCTTGATATGGTGGTAGATACTATCTAGCTTGTAGGTAAACTAAGCATTAGATACACTTTAGTGGCACAAAAAATGTTGCAAAAATGTAGAAACAATTGTTCTCTCCCTCTCCACCTTAGCTGGCGTGTGGTGAGCGTTCAGGCACAAAATGGCTGCCGTTGCATCACCCAGATGGGTGCTAGCCATCAGTGGTCGTTGAGGAGCATCACTGTAAAGTGCTTTGAGTGTGACAAAAAGCGCGATAAATGTAATAATCTAAGGCCGGACAGCTGTCTCGCATTACCATGGTTACAGCCGTGTTGGGCGGGGTCCTGGAGTCTGTGGCCTCCACCGCCATGTTGTACCACTCCTGCGTCTCTGCGTCCAGGGGCCGGAGCGTGCTGACCACGCCCTCCTCGTCCACGGCGAACAGGTCCGTGTGCGACCCCAGGGCGTAGGTCACCTGGACCAATGAGCTGCCAGTCAGGGCCTTGACCACGCCCACCGCCGCGCCCGCCGGCTCGTTCTCCGCCACAGAGAAGTTGTAGGCGGGGCTCCGGAAGGCCACGCCCGGGATCAGGCTGACGGTGAAGAGGGACACCTCGACCATCGCTGCAGAGGAGGAACGGACACGCGTGTGGACCTCTCACACGTATGTACCCCTCACATGTACCTCTTATACACACACTGTATGTACGCCTCACACATGTGCCTCAGATGGTGGGGTCTCTCTCACCTGTGGAGGAGCGCTGGGGCTCCCCCTGGTCCTGGGCCACGGCAGTGACCTCCAGCACAGTATCCTCTGTGACCCCTGAAAGGTCGGAGGTCAGCGTGATGTCACCCGTCTTACTATCGAGGCTCAGGAAAGGCGAGCCTGCAGAGAAACTGACCAATGAGAGAGCGAGAACGTCACCACCACAGAAACACACAGAGACTGCCGTGCCAACAGTATCTGGGACATCCCATAATATAATATCAAATAATATTTTAAAAACCCTCAAACAGTTCCCCATCTCTTGAATTTGACCTGCCATCAAAGCAGGTGACTGCAGGTCTTCAAACTGCTAGGTAACTGGTGAACACCCGACTGGTGAACACATACCTCTTTAACCTTCACCATAAATAACCCACTGGCCCCCACATCCTGATGATTCAGACTGCAGGAATACAGCTGGGTTAGAGCTGGATCAGTCACCTGTATGTGGTGAGTGTGTTATCTACCTGTGTGTGATGAGTGTGTTATCTACCTGTGTGTGATGGGTGTGTTATCTACCTGTATGTGATGAGTGTGTTATGTACCTGTATGTGATCATTGTTATCTACCTGTGTGTGATGAGTGTGTTATCTACCTGTGTGTGATGGGTGTGTTATCTACCTGTGTGTGATGAGTGTGTTATGTACCTGTGTGTGATGAGTGTGTTATCTACCTGTGTGTGATGGGTGTGTTATCTACCTGTATGTGATGAGTGTGTTATCTACCTGTGTGTGATGAGTGTGTTATCTACCTGTGTGTGATGGGTGTGTTATCTACCTGTATGTGGTGAGTGTGTTATCTACCTGTGTGTGATGAGTGTGTTATGTACCTGTGTGTGATGAGTGTGTTATCTACCTGTATGTGATCAGTGTTATCTACCTGTATGTGATGAGTGTGTTATCTACCTGTGTGTGATGAGTGTGTTATCTACCTGTATGTGATCAGTGTTATCTACCTGTGTGTGATGAGTGTGTTATCTACCTGTATGTGATGTTTGCGTTGACCCCGGTGTCCCGGTCCGTAGCAGAGAGCGTCAGCACCAGGTCCCCCACTGCGGCGTCCTTCACCAGGATGTCACGGGAGTACGCCCCCTGGCTGAACACTGGGGCGTTGTCGTTCACGTCTGTGACGGTGACTGTGATGTAGGTGGTGTTCTGGTGGGGAGAAATAAAAACCTTCAGTGAGATTATTATTCATAATAATAAAAACTATTACACAATTAATTATAATTATTATTAGAATCATAAAAACTTCAGTGAGATTATTATTTTGAATGAATAATAATAGTAAATGAGTGCTAACAGCACGAGACATAAAGGCACATCACTTTGGACAAGAGATGAATTTAATTAATCTACAATACATGTAGATGTGTGGTTTGTCTGGTTTTGTAAAACTATATTACATGTTAATAATAAATGTCATTACATAAAAAAAAATTAAAAAAAGATTAAATGAAACTAAACGAAAAGCGGTAATGGTCTCATTGAACAGAGATCTCAAACTCCCGAACATGGATCAAGGCTTCAGGCTTGCTATCAGTGCTCAATCCAGTCATTTCTGTCCTCTGCTGGAAAAAACAAACCCATAATGTTTCAGGGAGGAGTTTTATCGGCTTATTACAGGGGAGACGAATGTACGAGAGCAAATACGAAGTTGAATTTTTAAACGCTGGTTTCTCTGTCTTTCTCGGTTTTCCTTGGTGTGGCCTGTTTTAGATTGTGGACACAAACATTATAAAATTATGTTGCTTACTGAAACACTTTAATCTAATGTCATTAACTTTATTCATAGATAAAGAACAATATAATCTGGTATCTGACAGACAATCTGCTATATGACGGGTAGGTAGAAGAATGTTTCAGAGTGTGAGAGAACACAAGCAGACACACAACAATGAACATTTCAACATGACTAACATGGAGGGGTAGAAGGTTAAAGGTTAAAGTACACTCTCGATCACGTTTTTTTGGACACACCTACTCTACACACCCCAGAATGTATTTCATCAAAATTGTGTAGCAAGCAGAGCCAGGCTGAAACAGAGCGTGCAGTTACTCTTTAAAGATGCAGTACCCGATCTCTCAGAAGGGGGCGCTGCAGCATACCTTTCTCTGTGGCGAGCCGTGGTCAGAGGCTGCTATCACCAGGTCATAGGTGTCCTTCTCTTCTCGATCCAGAGGTCGCACAGCCAAGAGCATCCCGTCCTACACAGAGACAACCAGATGCGGTCAGACACGGTCAGACAACCAGACACGGTCAGACACGGTCAGACATTTTACATTTACATTTTTGTCATTCGGCAGACGCTTTTAATCCAAAGCGATTTACAATCTAGGGGGAGGGATTCAGCTGTTCAGCTGAAAGTCATCCCACCACTGAGGAACCAGAACGGAAAACAGGTGTGAACGTGCAGCTCGACCGCCAGGTGCACATAGAGAGGGAACCATAAGGCGACCAGAGCTGGCAGACCGGAGTGGTCTAGCTGGGGAGTAAGGAGTGATCAAGGATTGTATGTAAGGTGGGGCAGTTCCCTTAGCAGCCTGAAATGCCAACACTAGGGCCTTGAATCGGATGCGTGCGGCAATTGGAAGCCAGTGGAGGCCAATGAGAAACGGGGTGAGATGAGCCGACCTGGGCTGACTGGTGATCTGGCGGGCTGCAGCATTCTGGACCAGCTGGAGGGGCTTGATGGCACACGCTGGGAGACCGGCTAGGAGGGAGTTGCAGTAATCCAGGCGGGAAATGACGAGCGCCTGGACTAGGAGCTGGGTGGCTTTCTCCGTCAGGAGATGACGGATATGGCGTATATTATACAGAAAGAACCTGCAGGTTCTGGCAGTGGAGGATACTTGTGGAGCCAGGGTGTTATCAAGAGTCACCCCAAGATTCTTTGCCGTACGGGAGGAGGAAACTACAAAGTCCTCAACAGTCAGTGAGAGGTCGATTGACGGAGAGGACTTAGCAGGGATGTAAAGAAGCTCAGTTTTTGCAAGGTTGAGCTTCAGGTGGTGGGAAGTCATCCACGCAGAGATATCAGCCAAGCAGGCAGAGATCTGTGTGGAGACTTGGGTGTCAGGGGGGAAAGGAAATAAAGAGTTGGGTGTCATCAGCGTAAGAGTGATAAGAACCAAGAGACATGGTGTATAGCGAGAAGAGGAGAGGCCCAAGAACTGAGCCCTGCAGGACTCCAGTTTGTAGGGGGTGAGGGTCAGAGACTGAGCCCCTCCAAGTCACCTGGTAGGAGCGACCAGAGAGGTAGGAGGAAAACCAAGCGAGTGCAGACCCTGTGACACCCATCCCAGACAGCGATGAGAGCAGAATCTCATGGTTGACTGTACCGAAGGCAGCCAACAGGTCGAGGAAGATGAGGACAGAGGAGAGGGATTGGGCTTTAGCAGAGTGGAGTGCCTCAGTGACCGCGAGCAGGGCGGTCTCAGTGGAGTGGCCACTCTTGAAGCCAGACTGGTTGGGGTCATGGAGATTGTTCTGGAGAAGATAAGTGGACAGTTGGGAGCAGACCGCCGGTTCCAGAGTTTTGGCGAGAAGAGAGAGACAGGCCGGTAGTTACTCAGAGCAGAGGGGTCAAGAGTAGGTTTTTTGAGCAGGGGAGTGACTCTGGCCCTCTTCAGGGAGGAGGGCATGGTGCCGGAAGTGAGGGAGGTGTTGATTAGAGAGGAGAGAAAAGGGAGAATATCATTGGATATAGATTGTAGAAGGGGAGAGGGGATGGGGTCAAGAGGACAGGTGGTCAGGCGGTGGGATGTAAGGAGTTTCAATGTGTCGGAGTCAGAGAGGGGAGAAAAGGAGGCTAGGGAGTTGGGGAAGGTAGGAGGGTCAGCGGGGGGAGAGGGTTGGGAGAAGGAATTGCGAATGGCGTCAACCTTCTTTTCAAAGAAGGAGATAAAGTCATCAGGTGTGAGTGATGAGGGGGGTGGGGGGGAGGGGGGGCCAGAAGAGAGGAGAAGGTTGAAAACAGTTTGTGGGGATTAGAGGCGGCCGCGTAAATTTTCGAGTGAAAGAAGGAAGATTTAGCTAGAGAGACAGAGGAATGGAAAGATGATAAGAGGGCATGGAAGGAAGCTATATCACTGGGGAGACAGGACCTTTTCCATTTTCTCTCCGCTGCCCGCAGTTCGGTTCAGACAGCTCGTAGAGCATCAGAAAGCCAAGGACTGGGGGGGGAGGCCCAAGCTAATTTGGTGGTGAGGGGACACAGAGTCAAAGGAACATGAGAGGGAGGACATGAGAGTTGTAGCAGCATCATCGGGAGACAAGACTCCGCGGATGGTAGGGAGGAGAGGATTGTAGAGGAAGACAGGTGGAGGAAGACAGGTGGTGTAGGTTCCGCCGACAGGTGACAGTGGATGGTGGGAGAGATGGATGGGTGTTAGAGGAGAGTGGAAGAGAAAAAGAGATGAAGGACTGGTCAGATATATGGAGTGGTGTTACAGAGAGGTTGGTTGTTGTGCAGCTCCTTGTGAAGATGAGGTCAAGAAGGTTGCCTGCTTTGTGGGTGGGAGGGGATAGAGTGAGAGTAAGGTCAAAACAAGAGAGGAGGGAGAGAAAGGTAGACTGGGTGGTAGACTGAGTTAAGGTTGAAGACACCCAGGAGGATCAGGGGGGTGTCATTGACTGGTTAGGAGCGAAGGAGGATGTCCATCTAATCCAAGAAGCTCCCCAGAGGACCCGGGGGGCGATAAACAACAATAATAAACAGTTTGCATGGCAAAGTAACAGAAACCGCATGAAATTCAAAAGAGGAGAAGGCGAGGGATGAGGAGAAGACACTAGATCTCCATGAGGATGAGATTAGGAGACCTGTAGATCGACAACCTCGACTTTGTACACCTGCGACTTCGTACGCCGAGGCAAGTAGTCGAGGCTGCCGCACCCAGCTGCCGCTGGTGCGCTACACAACTGCTTAAATAACACTGATGCTGAATACAGAAAATGCTACCAACCCACTGCAGAACACTAATGCACACTGAAGTGAGTTCAGATGTGCCAGTAATTATACCCTAAGCAGGGTGCAAACTATTGGCTCCTCCTACAACAAAAGCTGTGGCCTGCCAGCCAGTAAAAACAATAGCCTAACTCAATGGCCTAGCTCACATGAGAGAAACAAACACCTAACCCAGTTTCACTGTAATCTAAATAAACACCACTTGTATTAACTAACAAACAAACAAACAAATAAACAACAGAACACGAAAATGACAACTAAACTGAATTAGAAACAGCAAACAAACAAATGATACTTAACTAATCCAGGAGAAAATGCTACCAACCCACTGCAGAACACTAATGCACACTGACACGGTCAGGCACGGTCAGACAACCAGACACGATCAGACACAGTCAGGCACGGTCAGACACAGTCAGGCACGGTCAGACACGGTCAGACACAGTCAGACACGGTCAGGCACGGTCAGACACCGAGAGCTCAGCCTTCTGACCCAGTTTCATTGTTTTTAGATGTGAGCACCTCATGACTTGTAACTAACTCACAACTAACTAACTAACCTCCTATGCTACGAACTAACTTACTAACACACAACTAACTAACCTACCAACTAACACACAACTAACCTACTAACCAACTCACAACTAATCTACTCACTAACACACAACTCACTAACTAGCTAGCTTAGGTCAATAAGGCTGAGAACCACCTTCACAGCAGATCAGATTTTTATGATTCTGTCTATAGTATGTGAATCAAAAAGACCACGTTTCAGCGCAAAGATTTCCTTCATGTTTGCGCTGAAACGTAGTTTTTTGTCCTCAATTAAATCATTCTTTATGTGTATTTGAGGCATATCTTGGTGTGCAAAGCCTTTTTTTCCCCTCTTTGATTTTCACTTAGTTTCTGTGTTTTCGCACCAATTTTAAGTCTAGTGTTTTTTATGTGTATAAGAAGGAAAGGGGCAGATTTTGAGGGGCAAAGGGGTGACTGCTGTCACTCACCTCCGTCAACTGAAACGGGGCGCTGGGATTGGACAGGGAGAGGGTGACCTTTCCGTTGTCGCCCTGGTCGAGGTCGGAGGTGGAGATTGAGCAGACCTCCAACGGGGCCTGGGCGGAGTAGTTCCCCTCGGGGAGGACGATGGGGTCGGGGAGGGGCAGGAACTGGGGGTTGTTGTCGTTGACGTCCAGGACGGTGATGTTGAGCTGAGCCGTGGCACTCAGTCCATCGGTGGCCGAGTCGACCGCCACCACCTGCAGCCAGACGATTACCACACAGATGAGAAAACATCGACTTTATCGTCCCAAAGGTCATTTGTCTTGGACACAACAGGGTCTGCTGTATAAAATAACAAAATGTGTAACATGCAAATGCAGTCATCAACGGCAGTCCCAACAAGCCAAAGACGTCCACCTAAAATCAGCTGCGATTCTAAGCTGGTTTAATGATGGTTTAAGCTGTGTTTGATACATTTAGCTGGCTATAGCTGGTCTCCAGCTGGACAAAGCTGGTCTCCAGCTGGACAAAGCTGGTCTCAAGTTAGACAAAGCTGGTTGAGTAATCCAGTGGTCAACTGGTGGACTAGCTGACTACAGTATATTGGCTGGTCAGCTGGTGAACAGTGGCTGGTTGGGCTGCTAAAAGCCACTCAACCAGTTTAGAGTGGTTTAAAGGTACAATAGATAAGATTTTTGTGTTAAAACATTGTTACAAGACCTTGTAAATCCCTTCCTATTATTGAAAAGGCTCACTAACATGTTGACTCACCCTGTGACTCAGCCTGTGTTTATAGTCCTTAAATTCGGGTTCAAAGTGTACAGTTGTCGTCACGATCAAAACATTGTACAGCTGTACAAAAATTCAAGATCAATGGTTGAAAATTGGTTCTAACTGCCACAGCCAATTGCGTGGGGGCTTTTATTGCTTATTATCGAAGTGAAGACTGGTGAAAATGTAAAGACAAAAAATAAAAATGGTGTTTTGCAGCACACCAAAGTCAAGATTTCATAAAGTCACCTGTTCGGCGAACATTTTCTAAATAGAACACGATGAAATACGGCAGGCTCTGTTGCGTTTTTCACTGTCAGCTTTCCAAAACACTGCATGATAACACTGAACTGTATACTAATGCTTTATAGTATGCGTTATATTCATAGACTGTGGGAACAGTGTTGTGGTTTTAAGGTTGTTTGTTGCTGCAATTCCTCTCTTGACCGTTAGGAGTCTCCTATTGTACCCTTAAGATGGAATTTTCAGCATGGGACTGACCAATTACTTGCATACGGAATCATGCTCAGTTCAAAAGTCCTATGAGTCCGACAGGAGTTGCATATACTCTATCAGAGTCAGGTAAGCTGTCGGAATTGATTCAACACTTGAATTGTTGTCCTTAGTCATTAAGTGCATAATTTTAACCGGGTGTGCTGGTATTGCTGCAGACCTTCCTCTAGACGCGGCAACGTTTGATTTGTAAATTGCTCATTTGAACAGCAGAGGTTAGGGCTTGAGCCAGTTTGTTTTGTCTCTATTGATGTGTTAATCACTTATACTGGTTGCATACCTGTAGTGACTGAACGTTTGTTTTAAATAAGCTGTGGAATTTGTCAGTAGATTAGCTTTGATTTGATATTGCTTGTGAGCAATTGTAGGCGATTTAAATAGGCGTGTCAGACGCTAGCGTCGCTCCGTCCCAGTTTGTGATGTCTGCTCTCTCCCTCGAAGACACCCCCTGCGACGTGGGCCTCCACGGCGTCGGAACCCCTCGAACCTCAGCTACCCCCCGCTGACCCCCTGTGAGGACTTTGCTGTCACAGGGGGACTATGGAACTGCCAGTCTGCCCCTCGGAAGGCTGACTTCATCCCCGCATATGCCTCCCTCCAGTCCCTACAATTCCTTGCCCTAACGGAGACCTGGATCACACCTGACACCGCCACTCCCGCTGCCCTCTCATCCTCCTTCTCCTTCTCTCACACTCCCCGGCCTTCCGGCCGTGGCGGTGGTACTGGTCTTTTAATTTCCCCCTCATGGAAATTCTCTGTTCGCCCCCTCTCTGACCTGTCCATATCCACTTTTGAATTCCATTCTGTTGCAGTATCCTACCCTACTAACCTTTTCATTGCAGTTATCTATCGTCCTCCAGAGCCCCTGGGAAACTTCCTTGATGAGCTAGACACCCTTCTCAGCTCCATCCACCTTGAAGCCTCCCAGGCTGCTGCCTTCCTACTCCACTCCTTCCGCCTCTCCCTGCAACACTCTCCTCCAACCCACAAGGCGGGCAATGTCCTAGACCTTGTCTTTGTGAGGAACTGCTCATGCTCCGATTTCACGGTTACCCCTCTGCATACATCTGATCACCACTTCATCTCATTCTCCCTCCCTCTTCCTCCCCATCCTCCCCCCCTCCTCCCACCCACACTTCCTCAGCCCGCCGTAACCTCCACTCCCTCTCACCCTCTTCCTTTGCCACCACTGGCACCGCCTCACTCCCCCCCTCTCGAATCCTTCTCCAAACTCCCCACTGACTGCATCTGCCACCCTCCTTTCATCTCTCTCCTCCGCCTTTGACTCTCTCTCTCTGTCCCCCTGTCTCCCATTTGTCACCTCCCTGTCTTCCGGCTGTTTTCCAGCATCCTCCAAGAGGGCCCACATCACTCTACTGCTAAAAAAGCCTACTCTGGATCCCTCCATCATCCAGAACTACCGCCCGGTATCTCTTCTTCCTTTTCTTTCTAAAACCATAGAACGAGCCACTTCTACTCAACTTTGTTCTTTCTTTTCTAACAACAACCTGCTAGACCCCCATCAGTCTGGCTTCAGATTGGGCCACTCGACAGAGACCGCGCTCCTCTCCGTCAGTGAGTCACTCCATGCCGCACAAGCAGCCTCCCTCTCCTCATTCTTCTAGATCTCTCTGCTGCCTTCGACACTGTGGATCACTCCATCCTCCTGTCCGCCCTGTCAGCAACGGGCATCTGTGGCACAGCCGTGGACTGGATTGAGTCCTCCAGGTTGCCTGGGCTGGTACGGTATCGACACCTCGGCCCCTTGCCACAGGAGTTCCCCAGGGCTCAGTCCTAGGCCCACTTCTTTTTTCTCTTTACACTCGTTCCCATGGCCCTGTGATCACTGCACATGGGCTATCCTACCACTGCTATGCGGACGATACCCAACTCTTCATCTCGTTTCACACCATCTGATACACAGGTTTCTGCCCGTATCTCTGCTTGCCTGAGTGACATCCAGAGCTGGATGGACAACCACCATCTAAAGATCAACCCAGGTAAGACTGAAATGATATTCATCCCTGCTAATACCTCCCCCCATCTGGATCTCTCCATTTCCCTCGGGGATACCACACTCACGCCATCACCCAGTGCAAGGAACCTCGGCGTGGTGATGGATAGCAAACTGTCCCTTTCCGAGAACATTGCGGCGGTGACCCGGTCATGCGGGTTCTTCCTATACAACATATGGAGAATCCGCCCCTTTCTCACCCCCTACTCGACCCAGCTCCTGGTCCAAGCGATGGTTCTGTCCCGCCTGGACTACTGCAATTCCCTCTTGGCTGGCCTCCCAGCGTCCGCCATCAGACCCCTCCAACTTATCCAGAATGCAGCAGCTCGTCTGGTCTTCAACCTTCCCAAATACTCACACGTCACCCCCCTGCTTACTTCCCTCCACTGGCTGCCTGTCATGGCTCGCATCAAATTCAAAACATTGGTGCTAGCCTTCCAAGCAGTTAAGGGGTTCCCCAGTTTACCTACAAAAAATCATCAGACCCTACACCCCTGCCAGACCTCTTCGTTCAGCCTCTACAGGCCGCTTGGCACCTCCCCCTCTCCAAACCTCCACCTCACGCTCACGACTACTGTCTGTTCTGGCTCCACGGTGGTGGAACGAACTCCCCATTGAGGTCAGAACTGTAGAATCTCTCCCCACCTTCAAGCGCAAACTGAAGACGCACCTCTTCAAGCAGCACCTCTCCCCATCCCTCCCTACCTCCCTGTGAACCATAATTGTTGTCTTTGTGATTTACTTTGTGTTTCGGTATTTTTAGTTCGCTAGGTAAGCAGTATTTGGATAGTTAAATTTGGTCACTTTTGCTTTGTTGTTTGTTTGTTCATTTATTTGTTAAAAAAAAAAAAAAAAAAAAAAAAAGATAGGCCCTGGTCCTTATCTTTGTTGTACGGGTAGCAATTGAAATTGTACTTCCCTCTAGGGTCTTTCAGCACACTTATCCCTGGTTATAGGTATGCACTTTGTTGTATGTTGCTCTGGATAAGAGCATCTGCCAAATGCCAATAACGTAATGTAATGTAATTGTGCCACCTAACAACCTGAACATGTTTCTACCTGCCATAAGATTGTTGAAAGTCAACACTGCAGAAGTGACGTTCACTTCAGTACAGTAAGTGAACGTCAACCATAACCATAATGACCCCAGTTGTATTTGCCCTAATATTGTGGTAATAGTGTGGAGTTATGCATGACGTTGTGTGTTCTGAGAAGGTGGCTCACCTGCAGAAGGTAGTTGTCCTGCTTCTCCCGGTCGAGTGTTGCATTCCTGTTCAGGGACAGGATTCCCTGTGCGTTTATACTGAAGGTGTCGCTGTTCAGGAGGAAGTGGCCGTTTGAAAAGCCTGCCTGAAGAAAAAAACGCCAGTCTGTGATTAATCCCTTTAATCCCAAACCCAATACCAAGTGGCTCCACCCAAAAGGGGGTTTGGCTTCGATTGGGAACTTTAGTAGGCCTCAGAACCATACTATAGCAGTCATTTTGATTGGCTGAAAAGTCACCCTTGAGCATGGTACTCAACCTGAATTTCTCCAGTAAAACAACTAGCCGTACAAATGGATGGAATGTTAAAAACGGAAATATTAATATACATTTATAACATGTTGCCAAAGTTCTGGAAAACATTCTGGATAAGAGCTGTTAAATGCATAGGAATTGTTGTTATAATTGTGGTATGGGCATAGAAATGGGGTTGAATGTTTTAAAACATTTTATTATTATGATTACTTATGGTTAGCGTTATAGTTAAGGTTCTTGGTGCGGATGGGGCTTAATATCTGTGAAAGTTGTTGGTAATGCCACGTAGTTGAAGGTGAAAGCGTTCAGGTCCACTGACCTCGTCTTCGTCTGTCACCTCCAGGGTCAGAATGGCGGTTCCGCTGGGCAGGCTCTCAAAGGCAGCGATGTCATAGCGGTCTCTGCTGAATTTGGGCGGTTCGTTGTTCAGGTCCTGGACTCGCACGGCGACCAAACACGTCCCGTTCAGAGCCGGCGTCCCCCCGTCCACGGCCTCTACGGTCAGGGTGTAGCCGCTCGCCTTCCCGAAGTCCAGCGGCGTGTTCAGCCACAGCGTGCCAGACGCCGGGTCCAGGATGAAGACGGGCGGGTCGGTGGACGGGCTCTGCTGGGCGATCCGGTACGTCACCAGCGCGTTGGAGCCCTGGTCCGGATCCGTGGCGGTCAGCACCAGGATCGTCGTTCCCACTGTGAAGTTCTCTGGGACGACCTCCTCGTACTGGGCTTGCGGGAACCGGGGGCTGTTGTCGTTGACGTCGGTCACGTTGACCACTACAACGGCACTGGAGGACCTAAGGGCACGACATTAGCACAGGAGGTAAGAGCGGTCGTCTGGCAGTCAGAAAAGTTAGAGGTGTCGTTCTATCATCTGATCACCTCAACCATCTGCTCGGGGTCCTGGCATATCTCTGTATCCTAGTGACGTACCGTACGGCACACTGACTGCTGTAGACTAGTAGGCACTGCTGATACCTTGTCTGAGACCAGCAAACGGACAAAAATATATTTTCACAAACTGCTTTTCTTTCAGGCGATGGTAGGAAAGCTGAGTTCTGAATGTGTGCTTTAGGGGTTCTACAGCAATCAGAATGCGAAACGATACGTCACAAATCAACAGAGATATACGAGGACGCCCGAGCAGATCGTCAACCGACACCGGTTTGATCCCCTGCCCTGGGTGTGTCGAAGTGTCCCAGAGCAAGACGCCTAACCCCCAACTGCTCCTGACAAACTGGAGCTGCTGCCTTGCATGGCATCCGTTTGTGTGAGTGTGTCCCCGAGTGTGTGTGTGTGTGTAAGTGAGTGTGTGAGTGTGTGAGTTAGTGAGCAGCATCCATTGTACAGCACTTTGGATAAAAGTGCAACATAAATGCAGTCCTTTAACCATGTACCTTGGCGGTTGACCTTGGTCCCGTGCCACGACCTCCAGGGTATACTCAACCTGTGCCTCCCTGTCCAGTGTCCCAGCCAACGAGATCATGGCGGACTGGGGGTCGATGCTGAACTTCCCCTCGCCCCCCCGCAGAGAGTAGAAAAGCTCGCCGTTGAACCCAGAGTCTGCGTCGGAGGCCCCCAGCTCTGTGACGTTAGCGCCTAGCTCCACGTCTTCGCCGACATCCACCTTCACCAGACCGGAGGCGAAAACGGGCGTGTTGTCGTTGATGTCGATCACGTCCACCAGAACCGTGGTCTCGTCGGACCTGGTTCCGTCAGAGATGGACACCCTGACGGAGTAGTTGGTCCGGACCTCATGGTCCAGTCTCACGAGGGTGAGGAACGTGCCATCAGGCTCCACGGAGAACTTGTCCATCTCGCTGAGGACTGCCAGTGTCACGCCAATCCCAGGAGAGAGGAAGGTCAACTGGAGAACGCAGAAACCAGAGCGACATTCCAACACTTTATTTGAATGGTCCTACATAAGGGCTATATAACTCCTGCATAAGTGCTACATAACACATTCATAAGCACTACATAAGCATTTATGTCAGTAACTGCAAATAGGCATATGGTGTGTTAGTTAAACATTGATCTATCACATTACCCTGACACAGGACCCCTCTGCATTTCACTTGGTCTGTCAAGGAAATGTCACTTACTGCCTCAACGTTGACATAACCCACCACATGCCTATTTATGTTTATTGACATAAGCGCTTATGAATGACTCCATGTAGGATGAAATAGTTAATTTATCATATTACAACAGTGTCTGTTATGGTGACTTTTCACATCTCCCAAGATGTGAATGCTCACTGGGACTAGTAGTACAAAACTACACATTCCTCAATTCAGGAACATGCTGTGTGAAGGGTTCCCAGAATGCCCCTGTCTCAGGCCTCCCAGAATGCCCCTGTCTCAGGCAGGTCAGGTGACGTCTCACCTTGAGGATTTGCACAGGGGGGTCCAACTCCTCCTGCAGGCTTCCGTGGTAGCTAGGCAACAGGAACTGGGGGTTAGAGGTGCCAGGTGCCAGGATGCGCACCTGCGTGGAGGAGAACCTGCTCACCACCCCACCTGTCGGATCACACATGGTCAGAACCACACCTGGGCTGAATCATTCTGTGGAATGACCCTTTTACCCTTTAGACATGACTAATATTCTCAGTCGAAAGAAATACACATCAGGTTAGGTGTGCCGTTGCCCTTGACCAAGTTGGTCCCCGGGTACTGCAGTGGGCAATGGCAGGAGTACAGTCAGGTCCATAAATATTGGGACATCGACACAATTCTCATCTTTTTGGCTCTATACACCACCACAATGTATTTGAAATGAAACGAACAAGATGTGCTTTAACTGCAGACTTTCAGCTTTAATTTGAGTGTATTTGCATCCAAATCAGGTGAACGGTGTAGGACTTACAACAGTTTGTATATGTGCCTCCCACTTTTAAAGGGACCAAAAGTAATGGGACAAACTAACAATCATAAATCAAACTTTCACTTTTTAATACTTGGTTGCAAATCCTTTGCAGTCAATTACAGCCTGAAGTCTGGAACGCATAGACATCACCAGACGCTGGGTTTCATCCCTGGTGATGCTCTGCCAGGCCTCTACTGCAACTGTCTTCAGTTCCTGCTTGTTCTTGGGGCATTTTCCCTTCAGTTTTGTCTTCAGCAAGTGAAATGCATGTTCAATCGGATTCAGGTCAGGTGATTGACTTGGCCATTGCATAACATTCCACTTCTTTGCCTTAAAAAACTCTTTGGTTGCTTTCGCAGTATGCTTTGGGTCATTGTCCATCTGCACTTTTGGGTCATGAGCAGTTCCTTTCCTTCTCCATACTTTCTCTTCCCATCATTCTGGTACAAGTTGATCTTTGTCTCATCTGTCCACAGGATGTTGTTCCAGAACTGTAAAGGCTTTTGTTTGGCAAACTCTAATCTGGTCTTCCTGTTTTTGAGGCTCACCAATGGTTTACATCTTGTGGTGAACCCTCTATTCACTCTGGTGAAGTCTTCTCTTGATTATTGACTTTGACACACATACACCTACCTCCTGGAGAGTGTTCTTGATCTGGCCAACTGTTGTGAAGGGGTTTTTCTTCACAGGGAAAGAATTATTCTGTCATCCACCACAGTTGTTTTCCGTGGTCTTCCGGGTCTTTTGGTGTTGCTGAGCTCACTGGTGCATTCTTTCTTTTTAAGAATGTTCCAAACAGTTGATTTGGCCACACCTAATGTGCTATCTCTCTGATGGATTTGTTTTGATTTTTCAGGCTTGCTTCACTGATAGTGACAGCTCTTTGGATCTCATATTGAGAGTTGACAGCAACAGATTCCAAATGCAAATAGCATACTTGAAATGAACTCTAGACCTTTTATCTGCTCCTTGTAAATTAGATAATGAGGGAGTAACACACACCTGGCCATGGAACAGCTGAGCAGCCAATTGTCCCATTACTTTTGGTCCCTTAAAAAGTGGGAGGCACATATAGAAACTGTTATAATTCCTACGCCGTTCACCTGATTTGGATGTAAATACCCTCAAATTAAAGTCTGCAGTTAAAGCATATCTTGTTCGTTTCATTTCAAATCCATTGTGGTGGTGTATAGAACCAAAAAGAGGAGAATTGTGTCGATGTCCCAATATTTATGGCCCTGACTGTATGTAACTAGGATGGGTCAAATGCAGAGGGCAAATTACCCAACAGGGTTCAATAAAGTGTGTATCATGTCATATCATATACCCTATCGTTTGATTCCTGACCATTTTAAAAGAAACCAATATTCATAGCAATATTTATCTTTCATGACTGCAGTTTTGGTTGGTAAAATAAAAAGTGCATATTTTACCCGGTAACAGAACACGTCATCGTGACATTTCAACGAGGGTAGACGCTCACCGTCGCTTGCGGACACGAACAGGAGGAACTGGAGATATTTGTTTTCCTGGAAAACAACCTCCTTCATCAGCGTGATCTGTCCGGTTTCTGCGTTTATGGAGAAATACTCGTCCTGGTTTCCCCCTTCTATAGCGTACGAGACTCGTCCGTTCGCACCTTCGTCCAGATCGTCAGCGTGCACCTGCAGATTGGGACAAGTTCATGACGGAAAGCTAACGTTTGCCATCATTTTAAACGTTTTTATTCGCTATGAATTAAGTCCCTGTCTTTCGGTTTAAAAAAAGCGTGCTCACATTTTTTGCAGACTTGTTACCGGGGCAACAGTGTCTTAAGCACAACTCCCAGTTACGTGTGTTCAAGGTGGTAAACGTTAGCCATGAACGTTAGCAATTAGGTAACAGTTTGAAAAGGTAGTTTGCGGTGTACAAAATGGCTGCTGAGGGGGGAAATTCCAAAAGAACAAACGTTACAACTATATGGCTGTTATAATACACTTTATCAATGTGATGTGTTGTTACCTTAACAAATAATTCAAAGGTAAGCAACGAATCAGCTAGCTGGCATTATTGGACCTACGTTGCGTCCATTTATATTAAAAAGCCGTTGGTGGCGAACTAAATTTAAAATGCTTACATTTTCATTTAAAATCGTTCAACGGTAACCGTTAAGAATAATATCGAGTGGATCGTATCGAGCTATGACATCACCAGCAGGGAGAGAGAGCGAGGGAGAGTGCACTCACCGTGGCAACGGTCATCCCCACTGTTTGGTTTATTTTAAAGATCATTCCTTCGTAATTGGCACTCTCAAACTGAGGGTTGTTGTCGTTGACATCCAGGAGGGTTACGACCACATCAGCCAGGACAACGCGGTTGGGCGGGGCGTCCTCTCTTGCTTCGATCTTCAGGGAGAACACGACAAGGAAGGGAGAAAGTGCTAAACTGATCCTGAACATCATTATTTGTGAAATGACACGGTCTTTCATACTGTTCTAGGCCTACATTCAAGATATGACACTGTGCTGCCTACTGTCAGAACAGTTCAAGTATTTCAGACAGCTATGGATTAGAGTGCTCACATTTGCTGCCTGGTGGTGTTTGTGTGAACAACAAGTACTTACTGTGGAAAAACAAAAAAATATATGCAAATTTGCCACTGTCCGGCAGATCTCCCGAGGCAACAGCGGCAAATGAAGTGCAAAACCACTGTATTTTACAGTCCGTTAATTACCCAGTATTTACTGGGTTAGCACCTCAGAAATGAAAAGAGTTATGTAATAAGTACCTGTTACTGCAGTGAGAGGTATTTGCAGGGCTCCATTGGGCGGCCTGTAGCTTAGTGGTTAAGGTAAATGCCTGGGACATGCAAGGTCGGTGATTCTAATCCCGGTGTAGCCACAATAAGATCTGCACAGCCATTGGGCCCTTGAGCAAGGCCCTTAACCCTGCATTGCTCCAGGGGAGGATTGTCTCCTGCTTAGTCTAATCAACTGTACGTCGCTCTGGATAAGAGCGTCTGCCAAATGCCATTAATGTAATGTAATGTAATGTAATGAAAGAGATCTCTCGGTCTGGCGCCGCAACGGGGCCTGGGGCTCTCACCTGGAAGGAGAGTCTGGGAGTCTGCTCTCTGTCCAGGGCTGTGGAATTCTTCACCTGCAGAGCTCCGTCAGGGGTTATGGCGAACGGCACGGATTCCGGAATGATCTGCAGCGTTCCGTTGAACCCGCCCTGAGGAGTGGAGGAAGAGAGAGAGAACAGAACTGTGAATCCTTCTCGATTGCAAATGTAGGTTTTACAGGAATCCGAGCTCAAAGACTCATATAATATTCGTATAATTCGTATAATCCTCAAAGGATTAAATGTAGATTCTGTGGCAGGCGTCTGTACCTCGTCTCGGTCCGTGACCCTGACTCTCAGCACGAAGGAGCCTTCGGGGGAGTTCTCCAGGATGTCCGCGGCGTACGCGGCTGCATCGAACTCGGGCGGGTTGTCGTTCACGTCCTCGACCGTCACAAGCAGCGATGCTTCAGCCGTCTTCAGACTGTCATCAGTCTGAGCCGCCTGTCACACAAAGGCAAACTCCCGCTTATAAACCTTCAGTCAATCATCACTATTCACCTTTCAAAATGCTTCAAACTCCCGTGCCACATTATATCAAAATGACTGCTATACTATTGTTTTGTGCCCCTATTAAAACCCTACTAAATGTTTTCAACTTTCTCAATTTTCTCAACCAAAGCCAAAACCCCTTGGGATTTGGGTGGACCAACTGGACTTGGGACTGAAAGGGGTCAAGCTCTTGTGCTAATTTACTACATTTGGTACATAATTTAGTCCAGTCTCTCACCGTGACAGCCGGTGGGAAAGGACCCAGTACACAGTACCTGGATGTTCAGGGTCGCCATGGTAACTTCCTCCCTGTCCAGTCCCTTCACCACGGTGATGATGCCACTGGCAGGGTCGATGCTGAAGGAGCTGGTGTACTGATCTGGGGAGACTGGGATTCACACACACACACATATGCCAACGTACGGGCACACACACACACACGCACACACACACATACACACACACACACACACACACATGCACACACACACACACATACGCCAACGTACGGGCACACACACACACATGTACACACACACACACACACGCACATACACATACGCCAACGTACGGGCACAAACACACACACACACACACACACACACACACATGCACACATACACACACACACGCACATACACATACGCCAACGTACGGACACACACACACACACACACACACATGCACACACACACACACGCACATACACATACGCCAACGTACGGGCACACACACGCACACACACACACAAACGCCAACGTACGGGCACACACACACACATACGCCAATGTACGGGCACACACACACACACATACGCCAACGTACAGGCACACACACACACACACACACATTCACATACACACACATACACCAACGTACGGGCACAAACACACACACACACACACACATGCACACATACACATACGCCAACGTACGGACACATACACACACACACAGTCCTCAGTAGTAAGTCCTTAACCACAGCAGTGTTATCAATCCAATATGCATTCCAGGAAGTGCCACTTTTAGAAAAAAAGGCTGTGTTTGAAGCCGCATACCTGGCATACTATTCGTACTGCGTTTAAATGAAAATCGGCCTGAATGTGAGTATGAGAAGTATGCTAGTATGTGCTTTCAAACACAGCCAAATTCTGTATGCTATGATGTCTCTAAAAACAAAATCTGCATAAAATAAAACAAATAGTCCATCACTATGACTTAATGTTGATTAGATTGGCCACTTGAAAATACATGTGCTATTTAAGTGCACTCCTTAAGTGTGCTATTTGAACCCAAATACTAATGAACCCCCCTTTCCCAGGAACATGAATGTGAATGACTTTTCCCAAGCTCACTCAGGTGGACAGCAGACACAATGACGATTAAACAGACTACCTGCTCTGATGCTGTAGACCAGAGTCTGATTGATCCCGATGTCTCCATCTCTGGCCAGAATGGCTTCAGGTAGGATGCTGAGAAAGCCTCCCGTCTTCAGGAGGAATTGCAGGGGGGGAAAAATGCAGTTCTTTGAGACAGGAATTCATATTTGAAACATTTTAAAATACAAGGTGAAAATGTTAGAATGATTTTATATATATATATATATATATATATATATATATATATATATATATATATATATAATTGAAAAAAGATTTTTTTTTCAATGTTTATATATATATTTTTTTTTAACAAGCGTGCGATGCTCACCTGGTCTTCCTGAATGACGGCGCGATAAAGACTTTGGGTGAAATAGGGATTCATGTTGTCAAAGTCTTCCACTAAAATATTCACAGTGGCTGTGTCGAAAAGCCCCCCGTCATCCTATGAAAACAATTAATGTCCAAAAAAGTGTAGAAATACACACTAATTTGTCGTTTTTGTATTTACATTTTATTATACTGAAATTGTTTGTTTTTTTGTTGTTATTTTTTTTACATACCCGGGCTTCCACCGTGAATGAGTAATCAGAGACTATGTTAAAGTTAAAACGCTTTTTCAAGACGATCACTCCATTTTCGGGTCCAAACTTAAACTCGCTCATGGGAGGCTGTGAAGAACAAGAGGAATATCATGACCATGACGCTGTGAGCCTACATAGCCGATGTAAAGCAATTCCTTCCCCAAAATCCCCTTCATTGTGTTTTCTGGTCGTGTTTAGTTTTAGCCGATACAGCTTCCACGAGGCTTCGTGTTTTTCTTTTCTTTCTGTGCCTTAAGATGTTTTGTAATATGCACGTAGGTCGTTTACGTTAGTCAAAAAGCGACTTACCGTTATGGAATATGTAATCTTGTTGTTTGCTTGTGCGGCGTCTGCATCCGTGGCGAATACCTCGATTACGACTGAGTCCACCGCGAGACTCTGATCAGAGGGACAAGGTTGCAAATGGAAGCCATGGAAAACATTCAACAAAGCCCGAGAGAGACCAGACCCCAACAGTTCAAGCATTGCCATACGGAAAAATGATATGGACTGGAATGTCGCTGTTTACAAACTTTTGCACCTGATGGTATATAGGCTACAATCTTTAAATGTATAGCATTGTAGCTACTTGATAAGATGAAATGCCTTTTCCTGCTCTGAATTATACATGTAGGCCTAAAGGTTAACGTGTTTACCTCAGACACTGTTTTGGTGTATCCCCGGGGATCGAACACAGGGGCATGGTCATTCAAGTCGGTGAGAGCGAGACTCCGTGTGCTTTGAATCTGAAGGTAGATTTTAAAATAAAGATAAATAATAAACATGTTTAAATGGCAATAATTGTACATATCTTAATACCAGGTGTGTATATTGCCATACTTACAGAATTAGCGCACCGGACGGCGTAATATAGTCTACCCTGGCTCTGGATAGAGACAAAGACAGAGACACGTGAATGCTTCACTTTATGCAAATTGGATTTATTGTTTTTATGGTTGTGTACTAGCAGAACTTCGTCTTTTCCCGTTCAACAGAGCTGAGTCAGAAAAAATTAAAAATAAATAAATGTAGCCTAAACAACCTGAAATACAAAAAATGACCGAAACATACAGTAAATTTCACTTAAATCTTAAACGATAACTTGTTGTTCGTCTATGATCACGCTGGAAGATCAATCGATACCAAAACATTTTTGTTCACAACTTTCATTCCCGTCATTTCTGTTTTCCTCGGTCCTGTTGATAGCACCTCGTGTAAACTTCTCCGAAGGCCACAACATCCTCTGTCAAATTTGTGCAACAGTTGAGCCAGTCATGCATTAGATCTTACTACCATCGGGTCTCAGGCAAGAACCACGTACAAAAATGTGTTCTTAAATTGCCCATCCGAGTGATTTAAGAGTAGCATCACCTTTCCAATTCCCCTTCCGTAATCAACAAGCAATATCCGTAATCAAAATTATATCGGATGCAAAAACAACTTGCTACAGGTCGTTGTTATATCGCCTGAAAACGCACCTCTTCAAGCTGCACCTCTCACTGCCCCTCCCTACCTCCCTGTAAACCTTAATTGTTGTCTTTCTGTGATTTACTTGTGTATTAGGATGCGTAGTTTGGCTAGGCACGCAGTGTTTGACCAGGTAAGCGGTTTGCTCATACATTTGCGTGTTGTGGTATTACGCACTTTTCCCCGGTTATGGGTATGCACTTTGTACTTTGTTGTACGTCGCTCTGGATAAGAGCGTCTGCCAAATGCCATTAATGTAATGTAATGCCTGGGGGAACGCGCGACTCATTTGTACTGCAAGATGGAGACGCTGGGATTGTGGTAGTGAGTGAAGACTGAAGACTCATCTCTTCAGGCTACACCTTTCCCTCCCTAACTCACCACCATGATTAGCCTTATATATGCCATAGACTGTAATGGCACTTTTATAGTTGTATAGATGTTGTTTTTTGTATTAGTTATTGTATTGTTGTACTCGGGGTATTCTAGCTGCCAACTGTGGTATGCTAGTTTGGAAGTTGATGTATTCTTCAAGGGTTCCGATTATATCTGTATGGTTACACTAGGACTCGGAACTGTACTGTCCTCTCAGGTCCTCTTCGCACTTGTACTTGTGTTTGATCTGCACTTCGTTGTACGTCGCTCTGGATAAGAGCGTCTGCTAAATGCCATGTAATGTAGTGAGTCCTCACCTATGAATTGTAGCCCTGTTCAGCAGTGAAGTTCCCCCCTTAGATCTTTGTTTTCTTCTGTTACAGGTCAACCACCCAACCTTTATATGAAAACTGATATTGACTGGGCTCCATCATAATATTTTCTTGAAAACGGATGCCATGTCATCTAGGCCTAGTTTAACCCGTGTTTTACCGCAAAAAAATGAATGGGTTGCCATGGCCGCTTGTCCTCCAACACTTCATCGTCAAGGAAATTGTCACGTGATTAAGAACGTTTCATACATGTAACAGCAGCGTGTAGCCTGCTTGATGACACTGGACGATTACAAAAGTCTGCTGTCCGAATTCACTGTTTATTTAGTAAACTATTATGGAACGTAGACAGTCTATGATATGGACATTCACTAGTTAATGATTAGTAATGAGTGAATAGTGAGCCATTTCGGACACAGCCTTAGCCTTTCCAGGAGTCGCGCTTACCTCGATTAATGCATCTGCATCTGTATCTAGCGCCACTTTTGTGTACACGGTTGCCGTCGCGTTTTCCGGGTCAATTCTAATTTCCAAGAATTGTATATGTGAAGGAAATAAGTACTCGACCAGTTGCACGTTGTTCCCCGGCAGGACTCCAGTAAATTCCTCCACGGCTCCTGTGCCAGAAACAGCAGAAAACGGTTAGGCCTGCTTCCTCATCTGTAGTAGTTTGGATTTTGTAGTTTAGGTCATGATATAACTTTACGAGTTTTTCTGATGTGCTTCTATGGTTTTAGGCACGGGGGAAACGCACATTGTCATAAAGTCCGTGATATAGAGTGCCTGATACAAATATTTTCAGGAACAACGGTCTGATAGACGCTTGGACGACAGTTTAAAAGCGAGAGCTGTTTAGTGAATGATGGTAGCTGAATAACATAATGTAGTGTTCTCGAATTCGTATCTTCATTCCAACCAATTCATGCTGCCTTAATTGATCCCAATTACTCACTCAGCCGCATGCATTTGACTGCATTAATCAGCGAATATACGCAGCAGTTATTTAGACAGCCCAAATTACACATTTCACTTTACACGTTATGTGCAAACCTAATAATATAATACAAAAACGAATGATATAATCTAGATCGGAGGCTGGAATAAAAACCAGCATACAGCTTGAATCAGAGACCAGTGTTATAATGGGTGAAAAAGAGGACCTCACCTTCGTATCCCTCATCCACAGGTCCATATCCTGCCGAATTTCCCGACACACAATCTAGGGTTGAGGTGGCTAGAATAGAGGACACATGTTATTGTAACTAACAAGAAGCACAATCGTACCTTTCATTAGAATGTAAAATAAATGGGTGTGCTGTCATTGTTCTGTTGTACAGGGGCGTGCCTGGGACACACAAGGTCGGTGGTTCTAATCCCTGTGTAGCCACAATAAGATCCGCACAGCCGTTGGGCCCTTGAGCAAGGCCCTCAACCCTGCATTGCTCCAGGGGAGGATTGTCTCCTGCTTAGTCTGATCAACTGTAAGTCACTCTGGATAAGAGCGTCTGCCAAATGCCAATAATGTAATGTAATTAGTGAAAAGCTCAAGCTAGGTTTTGAAATAGTTGGTAGTTGTTTGACCGGTTCCGACAAGCAACCAGCACTAGCTGGTTGAGCAGCTCATACCCAGCCAGACCAGCTTTATGACCAGCTCATACACAGCTAGACCAGATTCATGACCGACTCATACCCAGCTAGACCAGCTTTATGACCAGCTCATACACAGCTAGACCAGATTCATGACCGACTCATACCCAGCTAGACCAGATTCATGACCGACTCATACCTAGCTAGACCAGATTCATGATCGACTCATACCCAGCTAGACCAGATTCATGACCGACTTATACCCAGCTAGACCAGATTCATGACCGACTCATACCTAGCTAGACCAGATTCATGATCGACTCATACCCAGCTAGACCAGATTCATGACCGACTCATACCCAGCTAGACCAGCTTTATGACCAGCTCATACACAGCTAGACCAGCTTCATGATCGACTCATACCCAGCTAGACCAGATTCATGACCGACTCATACCCAGCTAGACCAGATTCATGACCAACTCATACCCGGCTAGACCAGCTTCATGACCGACTCATACCCAGCTAGACCAGATTCATGACCAACTCATACCCAGCTAGACCATCTTTGCCACTCTTTTATAAATCTGAGATTGACTGTTATAAGTCTTGATGGACCATTTCTATTGACCGCTCTTCTATTGCCAGGTCAAGGGTTTTTATTTTATTTTATTGACAATCAATTGACATTTCCACAGAGCTACAACAATATCAACCAAAAGATCTTAACAACAAAAAAGCTTTCAAATATTATATTACAGGTGGCATTTTACTTTCTTTTTTTTCATATATTTCTTTTCACAAAGGAATACAAACTCTGCTAAAGATTAACGCTCTTAAAACTGTCATACGTTATATGCCATGAACCAACATTTTTCTGAAAATCATAAATGGCAAATCTCGAGTCTACTCACGAATGGGGGGGTTGCCTCCTGCATTCTCGGAGCAAAAACGGCATATGAGAATTAAAAATAATATAAAGTCAACGGTCCCCATACTCGCTGTAGCTCGCGGTGGTAGAAAATGGCAGCCTCAGCCTTATCCCAGGGCTTTGACCCAGCAGCTGATGGGCTTCAGGTAGGGGCTCAGGGAGAAGCCACGCCTTGGTTTTGCATAGCCTTGTAGGTTTTATGGCTTCTTATGGCCCCTCATGCAGAGATTAAAGGGTCCAAGGTACAAGCTGAAATCCAGCCGTCCTGCAGTGACAGAACAGTCTTTCGCACTGATGCGGCTATCTCCAGCCACATCTGAGGTAAAAAAAACAAAACATGATAAGATAACGGCAGCCAGAGCTGGAGTTCCCTTCATTTTTACTTCTCGAAATGTGGGGTTAAATAAGGGGAATGAGATCCAAAATGAGCTGGTCTCGCTCTGTTTTTAAATCTCTGGTAAACAATCCGTCTCTGAGGCAGTCTCATTGACATGGGGGGTGTGTATTATGACACAGGGGGTTCTGTATTATGACATGGGGGGTGTGTATTATGACACGGGGGGTTCTGTATTATGACATGGGGGGGTGTATTATGACACGGGGGGTTCTGTATTATGACATGGGGGGTTCTGTATTATGACATGGGGGGTGTGTATTATGACACGGGGGGTTCTGTATTATGACATGGGGGGTGTGTATTATGACACGGGGGGTTCTGTATTATGACACGGGGGGTTCTGTATTATGACATGGGGGGTGCTGTATTATGACATGGGAGGTGTGTATTATGACACGAGGGGTTCTGTATTATGACATGGGGGGTGTGTATTATGACATGGGGGGTGTGAATTATGACACGGGGGGTGTGTATTATGACATGGGGGGTGTGTATTATGACACAGGGGTGCTGTATTATGATCTGATTTTAACTCATGTGTTGTCATTTGTTCTATGTTTCTGTAACTTTGTATATTTTACTTGCTGCTGCCTGTCTTGGTCAGCTCGCTCTTGAAAAATAGATTCTTAATCTCAATGAGCCTATCCTGGTTAAATAAAGGTTAAATAAATTAAAATAAAATCAAACACAAGTCAAATGGTTCAAGATGAATGGTACCAAGATTGAAACTTTGCTGGACAGTTGAGCAGAACAGTATTGGGGGAATTACTCGTGACTTGGTGACAGTTTGGAGATTCTGCCCATGTAGAGCTGGCACTGCCCGTCAAACACGGCACAGCCAGTCAAACACGGCACAGCCAGTCAAACACGGCACAGCCAGTCAAACACGGCACTGCCAGTCAAACACGGCACAGCCAGTCAAACACGGCACTGCCAGTCAAACACGGCACTGCCAGTCAAACACGGCACAGCCAGTCAAACACGGCACAGCCAGTCAAACACGGCACTGCCAGTCAAACACGGCACTGCCAGTCAAACACGGCACAGCCAGTCAAACACGGCACAGCCAGTCAAACACTGCACAGCCAGTCAAACACGGCACAGCCAGTCAAACACGGCACTGCCAGTCAAACACGGCACAGCCAGTCAAACACGGCACAGCCAGTCAAACACGGCACTGCCAGTCAAACACGGCACTGCCAGTCAAACACGGCACAGCCAGTCAAACACGGCACAGCCAGTCAAACACGGCACTGCCAGTCAAACACGGCACAGCCAGTCAAACACGGCACTGCCCGTCAAACACGGCACAGCCAGTCAAACACGGCACTGCCAGTCAAACACGGCACAGCGAGGTCATGCAGAAGTGTCAGGCCCTGGCTCTGGAAGGCCACAACACCTCCTGTTATTCTTTAAAACTGCATTTAAGCCACTGACTGGCTTAAAGTCACACAACTCACTTCTAGGACCAACACTGGCGAACAACTGAAAAGAAACCACAAAAACCCGAAGACACTGTGCCCTCCTGGATTAGCCTCTCCTGATCTAAGTGCCCCAATGCAGCAAATTTAAAGGAAGTCATGCTAGCTGCCATCAATGCTATTGTTCGGTCAAAGGGCACATTGAACCATGTGAAACTGTAATTATTTTATTCCAGCCAGGATCTGATACCAAGATGTACGGGCACATTGATTCACACCTCCCCTGGAAACATAAACCGGGCCGATGGACAGCACTCCGAACGTACGCGTTGCGATAATGGGAAGTCATAAACGCGAATAATTGTTTATCTTAACCCCCAACCCCCTCAGATGATACGGTATCTTCAGTGAACTTTGATCAGCGCATCATTAATCCTGGCTAAAATATTCCGCGAATGCTCACAGATATCGTTCTGTTTCCTAGCATGCCACCTGTACTTATCTGTCACGCTTATTCATTTCATTACGTTACATTTCAGGTATTTGGCAGACTCTCTCGTCCAGAGTGATGTAGAACAAAGTGCATCCCCAGAACCAGGAACTAGTGCACGGAAAGGCCCTAGGGTTTCAAGTGCTGAGAATACAACAAAGATCAGGACTTGGGCCTCGTAGAATAATCTTACGACCAAGGATTGTATCTATAAAACTGTTTTAGGAAACACAACGCTAAAGAATACTATACACTTACTGTATGTAGGAACAACAATAAACCACCGACCCCTGAATTACAGTATATTCGCAATTTGTCGTCACCCTGAATGAAACACTTTAAAGTGCAAGAGAATACAACACAAACTCTATTTTCACAAGAATGCATTATTCTTTGGTCGTCTGATAAACAAAACCTTTAATTAAAAATGCAATTTATAATTATTTTCTTTTTTATTTTACGTGTTCGTCCCGTTGACATTAAAAAATCTAAATCTGCCAAGAAGGCAGCAGCGCATAAAGTTACAGACAATATAAAACCAAAACACGTCGCTATGAGAGAGCATCATAGAGAGGAGAAGAGAGGGCTAAATAAAATAAGAAAATGAAAAAGAAATTTACGAAATTTAAGCGAAAGAAAATGTGAAAGTGATATTAATTTAAAAGCTAAATTTAATTTTGACAACGATTGACAGAGCAGGGAGGGGCTCTCCCGAGATCGTCTCCCACTGGGAGGTTTTTTTGGAGGGGCTCAACTGATTTGGACATTGAAGCGCAAAACAGTCTGCCCTTTTTTGACTGCGCTTGTTTCATTAAAAAAAGGTTTTACGCCACTCGAAACACGATCTTCTTCTTTCTGTTTTCCCATTTCCCTATAAAACAGGTCTCTGTCAAAAGCAAAAGTAATAGCACACATGAAATAGAATCTAATTGCATTTTGACACGGTGCTGATAATATTCTTGTCACATTTGAGTGCATCGGTGGTGCATCCTAGCACCATCTCGTACATGCGGGAACACGCATGGTAGGCGTTGTCTTGGTATCTGCGTGTCATGTGTATATTTAGCTGGTTTTTAAAAATATTTTTGTTAATACTTAGTTATTTTTACAGTTCACAATGTGGGGCATATCTGGATGATCCTGAAAGACAGTTGACACAGTGAGATCTCGTTTTCCGTAGATCTGCTTCTCTTTTAGGTATAAAATCTGAACTGTAGTCCATGGTGTGTTCTTGTGCCGGTATATGAGAAAACTGCCCTCGCATTCTGTCACTACATTCTGTCAAAAACAACCCTGTTCGGGTTCAAAAGAAAAAACGACTCCAGTACTGCCATCTAGTGTCACAAACACAATACAGCTGGAAAAAAAGCGTGGAAAAGTATTTGAATCCAGGTCTGCCTGCAACATGTGTACTAAGGCTAGCACCCTCCTAAACCCTATCTATTAGAAACTACTCGCACACAGATGTTTTGTTTTCAAACCTTTTTATTGCCAAAATAATTATGAGTATAATTTTTCTATTTTACATTACTAACCATGGTATGATTAATCTTCCAAAATCAGGCCACTTCGGATAGACAAATGTGACATTTAAGGTCGGTTTTTATCAGTTTTGATACAGTATCTCAGTACAGATTGTTATGCAAAAGGTGAACCAATTCCCAGATTTAAAAGAGCTTACAACAAAAAGGGGACAAGCAATTAAAAAAAAAATTAAGTCAAAGCAATTTTTTTTTCTTTGTGTTTTGTTTTTTTTTACAAATTAAATCAGCATTTTCTTTCATGTCGACACATGCAACTTGCCTTTAACATTTCAACATTTGAACGAGCTGATCTCCAGACGTGTGCAAAACCCTTCAGAACATCCACACTGGCTCAACTGATATGGACATCGAAGCACAAAACCGTCTCAACAAGAAGCCATTTTGAACAAAGTCACTCGGCTCTTATTACAGCAGAATAACTTCAATAATGGAGAGCAGGTGACACAGCTGCCGTGACTAACATGACAAAATCAAGACCAATTGTTGGAAGGATAAACTTTACAACGATGTTATAGACGGCCATTTAAGGCACCTTGATCAGGGAGAAAATGAAACTTAGGGAACGTGCATGGTTGGCCATATCGAAGTTACTATACACAGCCTTTAGAGGGTGCTTGGTTCATCAAACCACTTTCCAGAGGGTTTTATTCAATCACTTACTGACCCTTTTCAAGTTAAAATGACCTGATAATTGTACCTACAGCTACAGTCATTAGTGCCCTGTGAAGCAGACTTATGGCTTTGAGCGAATCACACTTAAAGGTACAACAGGTTAGATTTTTGTTAAAACGTTGTTACAAGACCATTGTAAATCCCTTAATATCATTGAAAAAGGCTCACTGACATGTTCACTCACCCTCTGCCTGTGTTCATAGTCCTTAAATTCAGGTTTAAAAATAGGCAGTTGACGCCCAACACACTGTACCAAAACATTGTATAACTGTACAATAATTCTAGCTCATAGGTTCTAATTGCCACAGCTAATGGCGTTTCAACGTCAGTGCATTTACAGAAAAGGGGGAGGGATAAATAGTGTTGTGGTTTGAGCATGTTTGTTGCTGTTATTCCTCTCTTGACCGTTAGAAATGACCTATTGTACCTTTAACTTTACCACATGCATGTTCACACAGCGCATACAACATCCTCTTCATTTCTGCTTTGCATCAAATCTGTACATCATGTATTTATTCATCTACAGCAGCATTCATGTTCTGTACACCAGGGATGGACAACTCCAGGGCCACAGTGTCTGCAGGTTTAACTCCAGTCCTGGAGGGCTGCAGTGTCTGCAGGATTTTGCTGCCACCAGTTACCATGGCTCAGTCAGCTAATTAGCCATATGCACCATGATCGATTCACCCATGAATTAGACCACAACAAAATGCAACAAGAAAAGAAAATGTATCAGCTGCTGTTTCTGTGTATATCACGGAATGTGGCTATAAATGAGAGATCATGTAAATGATTGGGCTTATTACATTTAAGAGCAGAAGTTGGTCTGAAATCCAGAAACAGAAACACTCCTGCTGAACATCCTTCACTATTCTGATTTTGACCACTTTCCAAGACATAATATAATAATATATCGGATAAGCGTAATTAAGGACAGTGGAAGTTTCGCTGCGTTCCCAGTTATCATACATTTCACACTGAAGATGCTTTCAGACACTTTTTCCACAGTTTTTTTTTTTTTTTAAGAACATAAATTTATAAGAACTAAAGAACTCGTCAAACAAATGTACATACTACCCACACAAAGCTTTAAGTGTCAGTGCACTATGCAGTATGCAGTACGCAGTATGCAGTATGTCACTCCGTGCTGCTGAGTTATACTGCCCGCATTCTCCACCAAATCAGCAAACATCCGTGCGGGGCGAGATTTCACCCGCATTCTTTAAATGCCCAGTACAGTAATCGGCAATTGAGCCAAAACCCAACTCACATCAGATTTGTGAAGACCCCAGACTGCTTTTCGCCTGTCCCCACAGACGGTTAAAGTAGAGCCAGTCCATCCCCCCCCACACCCGATACAGAAAGGAAAAGGAGACATTCGGGCAGGTGGGCTGACAGGAGAAGGAGACATTCGGACAGGTGGGCTGACAGAAGGAGACATTGGGACAGGTGGGCTGACAGGAAAAGGAGACATTGGGGCAGGTGGGCTGACAGAAGGAGACATTGGGGCAGGTGGGCTGACAGGAGAAGGAGACATTCGGGCAGGGGGGCTGGAGAGTCTCTCTCCCTGCAGCGATAAGGCCTCACAGGTCCATCCTGTCGGCCGTGTCAGCGGGCGGCAGGGCGGGGCCCGCCGGGACCTCCCTGAACACGGACTCCAGCTCCTCCTCCTGCTCCTCCTCCTGCTCCCCAAGGCCGAGGCGGGCGGGGCCGCGGAGAGGGGGCGGTCCCGGCGGTTGCTGTGACGACGGCGGTTGTTCCGGCACCGCGGCGGACTCCAGCTCCGCCTGCCTCCTGCCCCTCCTCTTCCCCAGGACCTTCACGTAGTTGGCGGGCACGAGGCCCGTGCTCTGCCCGTCAGCGCTGGCCAGCAGCCAGCCTCGAACCCTGGGCTGCTGCTCTGTAACCAACGACAACGAGACCAAGCCCGATTTATGAGGCGCTGTTTGTCGACCTTTTGCACTTATAGTTCAGAGACCTTGTGCTTTGCTACTGTAACAACTGGCGTCTCCTAAAACCCGTCCATTTTGCTAGCTACGTAAAACAAAACTTTTTCATTCATAAAAGCAAGTAGCCTAGGAAACTAGTATCCTCGCCATGGCAACCTTTTTTTTTGTTTCAGCCAACCAATGACAACTGCGTGACACCTCTGACGTTACAACACACCCGTCAATCATACTCAACAATTTGCATCATTTTTTTGTCCATGGACAAGCGTAAATTAGCCTTGAGAGCGTGTTCATCAGCTCTGGTTCCTCAGCTCAGTGCCTTCATACCACCCAAGGACATCTTCTACAATTACCTGCCAATAAATCTAGGGGGTCTGAAACATCTCTAGAGAGGGAGAGAGCGCTGACATCAATTACGTATTGTGTGACACACTTTAATCCAAAAAAATGCATTCTAAATGAACATTAAAAATACAAATAAAGGAATTTTACAACAATTGAAAAGCAAGCGCTGTTGACGTTTTTTTAAGACCTTTGTGGGAAATGTTTTGTACGAAGCGCAGGTCAAGGCAAATAGCGGCACGTTTAAGCGATGAAAGTGACCCTGAAACGGGCGGAAGGCCTGAAGGCTGAACCCGACCAGGTGAACTCCCCTCGCTGTCCCGCGGCTCACCCTTGGGCGCCAGGTTCAGCATGTCTCCCGCGCGCACGGAGATCTCCTCCTCAGAAGCGGCGGTGAAGTCGAACTCCGCCCTGGCGACCACGTGCTCGTCCTCCCCACTCGCCCAGTTTGTGGCTGCGCCGGGGGAAAAGAAGAGAAGAAGAATCATGACTGGGGCAGCCTGTAGCCTAGAGGCTAAGGTCCATGACTGGGGCAGCCTGTAGCCTAGTGGCTAAGGTACATGACTGGGGCAGCCTGTAGCCTAGTGGCTAAGGTACATGACTGGGGCAGCCTGTAGCCTAGTGGCTAAGGTACATGACTGGGGCAGCCTGTAGCCTAGTGGCTAAGGTACATGACTGGGGCAGCCTGTAGCCTAGTGGCTAAGGTACATGACTGGGGCAGCCTGTAGCCTAGTGGCTAAGGTACATGACTGGGGCAGCCTGTAGCCTAGTGGCTAAGGTACATGACTGGGGCAGCCTGTAGCCTAGTGGCTAAGGTACATGACTGGGGCAGCCTGTAGCCTAGTGGCTAAGGTACATGACTGGGGCAGCCTGTAGCCTAGTGGCTAAGGTACATGACTGGGGCAGCCTGTAGCCTAGTGGCTAAGGTACATGACTGGGGCAGCCTGTAGCCTAGTGGCTAAGGTACGTGACTGGGGCAGCCTGTAGCCTAGTGGCTAAGGTACATGACTGGGGCAGCCTGTAGCCTAGTGGCTAAGGTGCATGACTGGGGCAGCCTGTAGCCTAGTGGCTAAGGTGCATGACTGGGGCAGCCTGTAGCCTAGTGGCTAAGGTACATGACTGAGGCAGCCTGTAGCCTAGTGGCTAAGGTACATGACTGAGGCAGCCTGTAGCCTCGTGGCTAAGGTACATGACTGGGGCAGCCTGTAGCCTAGTGGCTAAGGTGCATGACTGGGGCAGCCTGTAGCCTAGTGGCTAAGGTACATGACTGGGGCAGCCTGTAGCCTAGTGGCTAAGGTACATGACTGGGGCAGCCTGTAGCCTAGTGGCTAAGGTACATGACTGGGGCAGCCTGTAGCCTAGTGGCTAAGGTACATGACTGAGGCAGCCTGTAGCCTAGTGGCTAAGGTACATGACTGAGGCAGCCTGTAGCCTAGTGGCTAAGGTACATGACTGAGGCAGCCTGTAGCCTAGTGGCTAAGGTACGTGACTGAGGCAGCCTGTAGCCTAGTGGCTAAGGTACATGACTGGGGCAGCCTGTAGCCTAGTGGCTAAGGTACATGACTGAGGCAGCCTGTAGCCTAGTGGCTAAGGTACGTGACTGAGGCAGCCTGTAGCCTAGTGGCTAAGGTACATGACTGAGGCAGCCTGTAGCCTAGTGGCTAAGGTACATGACTGGGACCTGGAAGATTGGTGGTTCAAGCCCTGGTGTAGCCACAATAAGACGTGCGCCATTGTCGGGATTGTCCCCAGCTTAGACTAATCAACTGTAAATCGCTTTGGATGAAAGCGTCATCTAAATAACAGCAGTGTAATGTAACTGAATGATGGAAGGTGTATCTTTGCACAGAAAAGTCTACACATCATGGCCTACTGTTTGCACAACCGCTTTGAGTTCTAATTTACCATTTTTCAGTAGTATGGAACCAAAGATGTCATCTACGTATATGCTCATACAATTATAACAGTTTCCATTTGTGTCCCCTCATTCTGCCAACAAAACCATTCATCACCTGTAGTTCACTTTATAAACCCCGTTAATGAATATGAAAGCTTCATAGCGTGTAAACCCCCTTACTGATCTCCTCTGCCCCCTCGGTGGAGCTCAGCAGCTTCCAGATGAGGTAGGGCCCGCCGAGGATGACGGTGAAGAAGAGGAAGATGGGCCAGGACTTGACGGAGTTCCCGGCGGGGTCCGCCGCCCCCCCCAGCCCCCCCGCCCCCCCCGACACGGCCACGGCGCCAGCGCTGTCGGCCCACAGGTCCTCCGCCTCCGAGGTCCTCCGCAGTCCCAGGATCCTCTGCAGCCGGCGGTACAGGTAGCGCAGCGTGCGCACCAGCGCGAAGGCGGAGAACACCTTGGTGAAGTGCAGCCTGAGGCGGGAGAAGTGGTTGGCCACGTCCAGCACGGCGCGGAAGCTGTTGTACACGGCGGAGAAGGTGGCGTCCATCATCATGCTGACGGAGGAGAAGGCGTGCACGATGCTCTCGATGGACTGGAAGGCCCCGCGGCTGCTCTCCTCCGCCTGCCGCACGAAGCGGCTGGGGGCCGGCTCCTCCGCGCGGTAGTGCCCGTAGCCCAGCCCGCCGTACGGGCTGTAGCCGCCGTACAGGGAGCCCCCGTACCCCCCGTAGGGGGAGGAGAGCGAGCCGTACGCGGGCCGGTACGCCGACAGGCCCGACGGCTGCACGGCCCGGGGCGGGACGGGCGGCGCCACCCGCGTCATCACCGGGGGACCCGGCCTGGAGAATCGGGCCGGGCCCAGATCCGTGGACCTGAGGAGGGGGATGGAAGTGTTAGTTAAAGGGGACAGTGGGTCATTTCTGACTCCTGACGGTCAAGAGAGGAACTGCAGCAACAAACACCCTCAAACCGCAACACTGTTTATCCCTCCCCATTCTCTGTGAACGCGCCGACGTTGACCCAGCCCCAAGCCCCATATAAAGTGCCCCCCCCCACCCAAATCCAAAGGTTATTTGGCTTTGGTTGAGACAATTTAGTCGGGTTTTAATAGGGGCTCAACAATAGTATAGCAGTCATTTTGATTGGTTGAGAATGTACACGGTTGAGAGCGCCATACGGGATTTTACAGCAGTTAAGCTTGAGTGGCACTATTCGGTTAAAGGCAGCTCCTTAAAAAACAGTCTGTCTTAAATAAAAAAATAAAAAAGTACCAAAAGACAATACATCCCGAACTGTCACTGGGGACTACTTGCTGTGCGTTTCTAACCACTGACAACCCAGTCAACCAAGAGTGATGGATTTAGAATGCATCTCAGATTTGATCAGATTAATATTTAAAAACTACAAGACGTTCAGCACATCATTAATGCCCTGCATTAATCCCAGAACACCATTGCATAGGTAAGCCCTGGTGAAAAATACAGGTATGACCGGTTCTTTCAAAAACTAGCTTAAGATGTTTATATTTGCAGCAGGTAATAGCGACAGAATCGGACGTGGTCGGTAGGTTAACATTGCCTCTGTACGCAAAATTGCCTTTCCAAAATCTCGCTACACAATACGCAATTTAAGTCTGGCGACGAAAGCAAACTTTGCAGTCAAATGGCCGTAGCTGGGCCACGGGTAAAATTGACTCTGAACGAATGCTAATATAGGCTAAACGTCACGTTACCCTGTTTGCTCAAGTTTTGTGCCGATTTGAACCAATCTCGCCACCGTCTCATGACAGCGAAATTGTCGTTAATGTTCAAGCAACTTTATGCATTAATGCAAAGATTTCCTAGCTTGACAGCATACAGATGTGGTAATAAGTGGCAACGTTCTCGTTTGTCTCGCAATTCGTGTCACTTATCCGACGACGTCTTGGTAGTACCAGCGAGCCGTCTTGCTAGCCAGCATAGCGACAAGGTGTCGTTAGCTTGTCATACCAGGCCCAACAAATAGTAACACTGAATTGTACGCACTGATAGTTGGCTGGTCCTGGAATCGCGCCTGGTATCCGTCTTTCCCAAGGCTTTGGAGGAGGCTGCGACGCCATCCTTCAAAATATCACAACAAAACTATACTGTTTACTGCTAGCACACCTAATCCTAGAATGGATCGCGAACTTCGGACGGCTCTGAACAGGAAATAAGTCGCAATAAGAAGGCGGTTACTTCCTGTAACATTAATTTTCATAATAAAAGTTACAAATTATGTTTTCTTATATTGTTTTAGTCGTATGGAACCAAAAAATACATCTGCGTATATAGTCAATCATAACAGTAATTGTGTATTCGTAAGTCTTCATTATTAAAAATCTTATCACTTAGTCAACCAAATTTGTTAGTTCCATTCTGCTGTCTGTAGAAATATTGTTCTCCTACAAAAGGCGTATTATGTTCAGCTTGACGGGGCTCGACCGGACCCACAAAACTGTGTAACTAAGCATAACTGAGAACGAATCGATGCATAAGTTCTTATTTTGTTCCGTGAAGGGTCCCAAATGAATCGCTGAAGCAGAAACTAGGCTATACTAGTAGAGTTCCAAATATCGAACCCAGGTGTGGAAATATGAAAGGGTCTGTCGGGAAATTACCTTGTTGGGCATACGCCTAATTAAAACACGAAGCGCATAGTTTAGTTTATATTCAACTACATTTATGTATCTGATATTTCTGCTTCCATTATCTATTAATTAGCTGTCGTTGCTGGTGATCTGGAATCGATTTGTTTTCCCTTGACGTGAGCGAAGTCGGACGCATTGCATGCAATCTGTGACAGCAGCAAGGTAGCCAGTTAGCAGATGTTAGCCATGTATAAATTGTATTTTCTATTTAGGTAACGTTAGCATCCGTGTTTGCTAACCAAGTAGATAGCACGGTGAGTTTGCAAAAGGTCTGAATGGGTGTGGCTTCGCATATTTCTCGCAAGAAAAAAAAAATATTGGTATGGTTAGTTTGGTCTTAGCTACAAATATAGTGTGGCCAACTGAATAGTTCATAGTTAGCTAGCAACTAATGTTAGCTATTATAGCTACACAAGTTAACGGATCTAACTTGTTGGTTAGTTTCTTCACACTACACAGTATTTGGTGTAAGTATTCTGTCTTCATTTGGACCAGGAGCATTATATTTGCCTCTACCTGGTAAATAGGATGGCTAGCTAGTTAGCCAGTACTAAAACCAAAGCACGTTTCTCGGAGGATGGGAAGTCCAGCGTTGGGTCACAGTAACCTATGTTCTTAAAGCCGCTAACACACGGAGATAACAACAGTGTCACAACGAGTGACTCGACTTCTAACAAATCAGCATTGATGTGTGCGCCACCATGATGATAGACTGGTATAAACCAGGGGCAGCCTGTAGCCTCGTGGCTAAGGTACATGACAGGGACCCTTAATCGCCGGTGTAGCGACGATACGGCCTTTGCAGCTGTTGGGCCCTCGAGCAAGGCCCTTAACCTCACATTACTCCAGGGGGGATTGTCCCCCTGCTTAGTCAAATCAACTGTACGTCGCTTTGGATAAAACCGTCAGCTAACTAACCGTAATGTATTAAGCCGATAAGTAATGTAGTAGATTACATCGGTAATGACAAAGGTTAAAAAAAAAGAAGAAAAAAAAAAAAGGGGGGGGGGTTTGTATTCGGCGCTGTTGTGCAGTCGTACCAGGAGTTCCTTGTACTTTGAAGAAAGATACTTTTTTTTATATACTGCATCTAAAAAGTGGTCTCAAACTCTGCGCATGGAAGGGCCGTGTCGTGTGTATGCGGGTTTTTATTCCAGCCTCAGATCTAGATTACAGTAGCTATATAATGAGTTCAATTATTTGCTGAATTACAGCTGTAGGTTTGCGCATGAATTGAAACGTGTAATTTGTGTTGTCTAAGTAACAACTGTTGCTTATATTCTGTGCTGTAATGCAGCTAAATGCTTATGGCTGAATGAGTAATTAGAATCAATCAAGGCAGCACTAATTGGTTGGAATGAAAACCTGCATACACGGGGCCCTCCATGGCAACGAGTTTGAGACCACTGAGGGTGTTATGATGTGTTAAAATGGCGTTTTGCGTGTGCGTGTGCGTTATGTGTATGTATGTAGAGTCAGGACCAAGCCATGCTGCCGTTGAAGGTGAAGGATCGGCCCATCGTGCACGCGCTGTTAGCCGCCGGCTGCTGCGCGCGGTGCGTGCTGAGGTTCTGCTGCGTCGGGCTGCAGTCTGCCTATCGTCAGACCTACGAGGTACACGTCATTTCCATTTCAAATGTACCATGCGAAGTTAACCCCAGTGATTTATCTTATGGTCAGATGGTACACATTCCACCATGGGCCCGTTCCACAAATCGGGATTACTGACTTTGACGGATAACTGCACAAAGTAACCCAGAACAGCTTTTTTATTTTTTATTTTTATTTTTTTACTTCAGTCCCTATGTTCCAGATTTGGGCGAGATCCGGGTTTTTGTCCAGATTCAGTGCAGTTATCCACCTAATTCAGTAACCCTGCTTTGTGGGTCTTACTCAGTGCAGTTATCCAGCTAACTCAGTAACCCTGCTTTCTGGGTTTTACTCAGTGCAGTTATCCGGCTAACTCAGTAATCCTGCTTTGTGGAACAGACTCCATGTCATTATTTCTGACTGCCCACATTTCACAGCTTGCACTCACTGTATGTGCTCTGCTGTGGGAAAAGATGATGATTAAATGCTCATTTGTAATGTGAATGTTGTGAAATGTTTAGATGTGTGTTTGTGGTGTTCTCCAGGACCTGGCGAGGGAGCTCGACGTCTTCATGAGTGAGGGGGGGGATAAACCCCCTGAAGCCACGGCACAGGACCCCCCGGGCGACCCCCCGTGTAAGAAAGCCAGACTGGAGACCGAGCAGGGCAACACTGGGGCCGGAGACCAGGCAGGGGCCCCTGGAGACCAGGCAGGGGCCCCGGGACCCCGGCCGGAGACGGGCTCAGGCACTGCGGAGCCCGGGGTGTGTGTGGTGTGTCTGGGGGTGCTGCAGCACTACTGTGACCACGCCTTCGCCAGACGGGTACGCTCATTACATTACATTACATTACATTACATTAGTGGCATTTGGCAGACGCTCTTATCCAGAGCGACGTACAGTTGATTGGAATAAGCAGGAGACAATCCTCCCCTGGAGCAATGCAGGGTTAAGGGCCTTGCTCAAGGGCCCAACGGCTGTGCGGATCTTATTGTGGCTACACCGGGATTAGAACCACCGACCTTGCGTGTCCCGGTCACTTACCTTAACCACTACGCTACAGGCCGTTCAGGGGGCTGAAGTCACGGCAGCAGGAGTGGGAGTTAGTCGCCCTTTCCCACCCGACTCCTGGAAAAGGAGATTTTTATGTCATCGTGTACCAGTAGGCGTGTACATGTCTGTGAATTTCCCTCCAATCAGTGTCCTTTCATGTCGCATCCTCATTTGCCGTTGGTTAAATCGACTGGAACCTCACTCGTGTGTACGTCACGTCACTGGTGTTTTAGCTTGTCTTGAGGAATACACCATGGAGGAAAAGCTCTTCATCGCATCTTTGTGTGTTTTTTCGTGTTGTGGATAGGCTGACAGACTGCCCCATGACGCCCCATTATTGGTCCATGATGTCTTTTCTGTTGTTTTTATTGTGTCCGTCCAGCCCAAAGTGGTGATAATCACACATTATCGCTGTGTTGCCGGTGTCAGACGGTGATAATCACGCTGTGTTGCCGGTGTCAGGCGGTGATAATCACACATTATCGCTGTGTTGCTGGTGTCAGGCGGTGATAATCATGCTGTGTTGCCGGTGTCAGGCGGTGATAATCACACATTATCGCTGTGTTGCCGGTGTCAGGCGGTGATAATCATGCTGTGTTGCCGGTGTCAGGCGGTGATAATCACACATTATCGCTGTGTTGCCGGTGTCAGGCGGTGATAATCTTGCTGTGTTGCCGGTGTCAGGCGGTGATAATCACACATTATCGCTGTGTTGCCGGTGTCAGGCAGTGATAATCTTGCTGTGTTGCCGGTGTCAGGCGGTGATAATCACACATTATCGCTGTGTTGCAGGTGTCAGGCGGTGATAATCACACATTATCGCTGTGTTGCCGGTGTCAGGCGGTGATAATCATGCTGTGTTGCCGGTGTCAGGCGGTGATAACCATGCTGTGTTGCCGGTGTCAGGCGGTGATAATCACACATTATCGCTGTGTTGCCGGTGTCAGGCGGTGATAATCACACATTATCGCTGTGTTGCCGGTGTCAGGCGGTGATAATCATGCTGTGTTGCCGGTGTCAGGCGGTGATAATCACACATTATCGCTGTGTTGCCGGTGTCAGGCGGTGATAATCACACATTATCGCTGTGTTGCCGGTGTCAGGCGGTGATAATCACACATTATCGCTGTGTTGCCGGTGTCAGGCGGTGATAATCACACATTATCGCTGTGTTGCCGGTGTCAGGCGGTGATAATCACACATTATCGCTGTGTTGCCGGTGTCAGGCGGTGATAATCACACATTATCGCTGTGTTGCCGGTGTCAGGCGGTGATAATCACACATTATCGCTGTGTTGCCGGTGTCAGGCGGTGATAATCACACATTATCGCTGTGTTGCCGGTGTCAGGCGGTGATAATCACACATTATCGCTGTGTTGCCGGTGTCAGGCGGTGATAATCACACATTATCGCTGTGTTGCCGGTGTCAGGCGGTGATAATCACACATTATCGCTGTGTTGCCGGTGTCAGGCGGTGATAATCACACATTATCGCTGTGTTGCCGGTGTCAGGCGGTGATAATCATGCTGTGTTGCCGGTGTCAGGCGCTGATAATCACACATTATCGCTGTGTTGCCGGTGTCAGGCGGTGATAATCTTGCTGTGTTGCCGGTGTCAGGCGGTGATAATCACACATTATCGCTGTGTTGCCGGTGTCAGGCGGTGATAATCACACATTATCGCTGTGTTGCAGGTGTCAGAGGCCGTGACTGCTGAGGGATATCAGTTTGACAGTCTAGTGCTGTCCGTGTCACTTCCTGCTCAGCTGTCCGTCAGAGAGGTGAGTTCCTGTTTGTCTCATCATGGTATGCAGAGCCATTTCTGACATAATGTGGCTTAACATGGGTAAATAATCACATCGAACATGAAGAGCCTGAGTAATGCTTTGATCAAGATTATGGTTGGAACTAAAAGCAGCATGCACAGGGGTCCCCTTGGACCGAGTTTGAGAACCACTGCTAAGCCAGCTTTTTATTTTCAGCCTAAATGTAATTTCTTGCAGTGTGTACTTCTAGTTTTGGCCACTAGGTGGTAGGAGTGTACCGTTTTCAGTGTTTCATCTTTCTGGAAGCGCTAGATTCCGATACTTTATTTACAACTGTATTTCTCAGCGGAACTTCAATTAATTTATTTATTTGCAACCTTCTATGTACATTATAAATGGCCAGATGGCCATTTAAGAAATATATGGGCATAAATGTGGGCCCAGATCCTACAATCTCAACATCTAAGAACAGTGCTGGAAAACTCAGTGAATATTAGTTGGTTGTTATAAATATGATTTAGAACAACTTATAGATTGGCGCCGCCATTTTGTCCTTTTATACATTTCCCCAACATTGAATAAACACAGCAAAGGCTTATAACTTCAGAAATAAGCTGACAGTGCATGTACCAATGTATTGCATGTACTCAATTGGCAATTGGGTGTATTTTAATTACAGAAGAAATTGTTCTCTGAAAGTGATCATTTTACTTGTTTATGCGTAACTGAAACATGACGCCTGTTAAATAATGTAATGTAATACTCATGAAATATGTGCCTTTCCAGTGTATTGTAACAGGGGTGTTGTAGAGATCACACAGACTTACAGTGCATTCAGTGACATTACTGTTCACGAGCGTCACCGTTGTGGTTTTTTTGATGATTCGTGTTGGTCGTATTACGTCTTAACGCATGACGGCTTCGGTCTGGCCGCTCGCTGCAGTTCCTGTGTTGATAAAACGTGAGCCGGAGGTGTCA
>NC_083761.1:1808351-1813351 GCF_963514075.1 Conger conger | reverse complement strand
GAACGGCCTCATGATGGTTTATGCTTCATATGGGAAGACGATCAGACTCGATGATGCCATATCGCAGGATGTTTAGCAGTGCCGTATTATTTGAGATTTTGCATGTGCAGTACATGCTGACACTGTTTGCATTTATTGCAGGGCTACGTCATGTTCTGACTGCTTCAAACCGGCCAAAAACAAACTGGTAAGAGCTTTTGATTATTTTTCTTCTATTGTTAGTTATAGAAATATTTATACATCAGTAAATCATAGGATAAATGTCATTAGTTAACCATTAACAAATACATTAGCTCTTTTGTTTAGTTTTTTCCAGTCCAATATGAATTGGCACTAACCAGTGTTTGTTCATTAATGATGTGGAAATACATTAACAGACCTGTACAGAT
This sequence comes from Conger conger, assembly GCF_963514075.1. Taxonomy (NCBI): domain Eukaryota; kingdom Metazoa; phylum Chordata; class Actinopteri; order Anguilliformes; family Congridae; genus Conger; species Conger conger. Next base: position 1,812,962 of record NC_083761.1, on the reverse strand, counting down.
GAACTTCTCAGCAGTAGTAGTTAGTTAACAGCTAAATTACTTCATGCCGGTTCATGTGGTGTTATTGTTTAAATTAAACTTTACTTTACCAAGCGAGACCCCCCCCGAGGTTTGTGAAGGTCGCCTGGCAAGCAGGCCAGCGGGACAGAGTGGCATGTGCAATTAACAGCTCCAACAGTGCAATTAAGAGCTCTAACAGTGCAATTAAGAGCTCTAACAGTGCAATAAGTGCAACATGAAATCACGATTACTCACATGCTAGTTAAAAGCAGGTACAGCGGTGACGTGTATATGGTGCTCAGTCTGAGCCTTAATCTCAGGAAGAGAGACTGTCTCTAGAGAGAAAGGAGAAGGGTCTTTTACAACTCGCTCCAGGGTACAGGTGCATCGTGGGAGAAGGCCCGTTCTCCCAGGCCTCGATGCCTGCAGCCTCAGTGGCTTGAATATTGCGCTGATTCGTTCAGATTCATTTCGATTCTGGCAGCGTTGTGCTGGGGCTGGCTGTGGCTTCTATAACAGGGGACTGCACAGAGCTGAATTATCTTATCTGAGAAGTGTTTATAAGAAACAATGCTTTATCGTAACTGGCTGTTTGTTTATTCAGTTTACGTACTTTTATGCAATCTAATTCTTTTGAAGGCTTTTATTTTTTTCGAGGTGTTTTTAATCGTACACCAAAGGGAAAAATACCTGCCAAGAGGATGCTACTCAACGCTGGGTTCACTATAATTACACAGACGCGTTTGCGGTTTGCGCCACATAAACAGGATGCCGGATTCTTGTAAAGCAATTCTCCTCAGGAAAGATTAAAACAATTACCCAGGCCTGTGTACATCCTGTGTGCTCTGTGAGTGAGAGTTCTGGTGAAGTCTTGCGAGCGAAACATTTCTACTTGAAAACGGAGCGCATTCCTGTTTGTTACCCTAGCACGTTAGCATGTTAGCATTGCTGTAGAGAACCATGCATCAGAAGTTGAGGCTCATTAAGTTGAGGCTCATTGTGCCGGACCTTTTCATCACATTATGCAAGGGTACGAGATACAAATGAACCAAATAAACCAAGCGAAAGAGGGTAACCTCTCGCTGCAGTGCTTATCGCTGTTGAAGGAGTTTACCTTGTGGGGTTCCCTTCCCTCTGATATTTCAGGTATTCCGTCTGGATCGATTTCCCCCTTGCGCTGTTCCAGTTTCTATTCAGGGTGTGCTGTTCATTTTGGTCTGGTGTGCACTCTCAGGCCAAAAAGGGTTAGGGGGATAGGGGAACCCTTTTTATTTTGTAACCGAACCCTCATGGGTGTGAAGTGTGAACGCTCGCAGATAAAGAACCCCTTTATCTAGACGGGGTTCTTCTGTGGAATAACAGGGTTCCTTTTGCAGTGTTGAGGCCGGGCTGGCGTTATGACTGAGATCGGCGTGATCGTGCTGCTCTGGTCAGTTTTTCTGGTTGCTGCTGTCGAAGCGCAGGGAATGGGAACAAACAAAAACGCATCGTAAGCAGAGGAATGGAAAGTTCTTGGCCTTGCCGTGAAAAGGTGGCTCTGCCCCCCCCCCCCCCCCCCCCGGGGCGCTGTCCGTATCGGTGCGTTTCCTCAGAACTGCAAGGCCCTCTGGGCGTGTGTTCGGGCGGAGCGACGCTCGATGTACCACATCCTCCCGATCGTTCTGTGCGTGTGGCGTGTGTTTCTAAGAACGTGCTGCTAACTCACTCATGAGCTCCCCCCCCCCCCCCCCCCCCCCCCTTCTCTCCTCTGACGATGTCTGACATCTCTAGTCTGTCTTCACGAGAATGGCTGTGGTGAAGGCTCTGGAGAAGATATCAGAGGAGAACTTCCGCCGGTAAAACAGACGCTCGCTCTCTCGCTCAGCACTGCCCCTACACACCAGACAGGAAAGAGTAACATGGGAGGTGCTGGGGTGGGGTTCATTGGCCAGTCCAAGACAATTGTTGATGACATTATTGGCATTTGGCAGACGCCCTTACCCAGAGCGACGTGCAGTTGATTAGACTAAGCAGGAGACAATCCTCCCCTGGAGCAATGCAGGGTAAAGGGCCTTGCTCAAGGGCCCAACAGCTGTGTGGATCTTATTGTGACTGCTCCAGGGATCAAACTGCCGACCTTGTGGGTCCCAGGCAAGTACCATAACCACTACGCTACAGGCCGCCCCATGTGAATGTTTTGGCCCAGGCCCCAGACTGCTCACCAGGGTATTTACCTGCAGTCTCAACCACCCAACATCTTTACTGTAATCCCTGTGGTTTTATGCTACAGGGCAGCCCATAGCCTACTGGCTAAAGTGCTTGACTGGGACCTGGAAGGTTGGTGGTTCATGTCCCAGTTTTGCCACGATAAGATCAGTGCAGCTGTTGGGCCCTTAACATTGCTCCAGGGGGGGAATGGCCCCTGCTTAGTCTAATCAACTGTACGTCTCTTTGGATGAAAGCGTGAGCTGTTGGGGGTGGATGGATCCTGTGTGCTGGGTGTGTTTAGGATGTTTCTGGTGCCCCCCAGGCACTTCCCCTGCCCCCCCGGCCAGCCCTCCACACGCTGCGCCCCCCAGGACGTCCAGTGCCTCCACGTGTCCGTGTTCGTGGCAGGTGAGTCCTCGTCCGGTCGTCTGCAGGCTTCAGGTTAATGACATCGGCTACGGAGATAGGAGTGCGTTGGGAATGGAGGTGTTTGTAACTGCGAGTGTTGAATCGACCACAGTCGTGTTGCCATCGTTGCTGCTGACTCGTTTCCATTTGATGCGCTGGTGTTCTGCGTCAGTGACGATGAAGATGTTTGCTAATGTGGAACTGTGGGGGGTTCTGACCGCTTGGGGAAGTGGCTAACTAAAACCCCCTGCTGAGCTCCTGTTTGAGGCCCGGTTAATACAGGCTGAACTTGGGCTTGTGGTCTCCATTTTCGAAAAAGTAAAAAGAAAGTTTGAAAAATTCAGAAAAGAGGCTTGTTTATGAAGACGGAGGTGACTCTCTCGCACACTATTCCACTGTAATGCATGCTCACAAACAGGCTTTATTGGGGCACTCTGCCAAGGTTCTTTGTCAGGAGTAATAGTTATGACGTCTGTGGCTATACCTGCAGGCGGTAATTTATCTAAACGCCATTGTTAATAAAAGGTTGTTTAATAAAACGATGAGGACCGCCGTGTGAATCAGACCCTGGTGGTAGCGGCGTTGAAGGGCGTGGGACAGGCGTGTGTCTTTTCCCCGAACCGCTCTCCTCCTCCTCCTCCTCAGGCCGGTACAACAAGTTCTCGCGGACGCTGCCGCAGACACCCTGGGTGATTGACGGGGAGAGGAGGATGGAGTCATCCGTGGAGGAGCTGATCACTGCCCCCCTGCTGGCCTCCTTCCGCTCCGAAGGTCTGTCTGCGCTCAAGGGACGCTGCGTTCCACGTTACAGCGTTACATTCATGGCATTTTGGCAGACGCTCTTATCCAGAGTGATGTACAGTTGATTAGACTAAGCAGGAGACAATCCCCCCCTGGAGCAGTGCAGGGTTAAGGGCCTTGCTCAAGGGCCCGACGGCTGTGCGGATCTTATTGTGGCTACACTGGGGATTGAACCACCTTGCATGTCCCAGTCATGTACCTTAACCACTACTTTGCTGGCCACCCTGGGTTCCACTACGCTATATTACCATATTATATAAATGTTAAACGGTAAATGTCTGCATTTATATAGCGCCTTTATCCAAAGCGCTGTGCAATCAATGCTTCTCATTCACCCATTCACACACTCACAGGGATAGTCTAGGGATCATCAACTCACGGTCCTCAAGGGCTGAGAACTGCTGGTGTTCCACCCCCCCTTTACCTGGGAGTCAGGTGTGTTCACCCTCCCTTTTTCCTGGGAGTCAGGTGTGTTCACCCTCCCTTTACCTGGGAGTCAGGTGTGTTCACCCTCCCTTTACCTGGGAGTCAGGTGTGAAGGCAGCCTGGCCAATCAATAGCAGTAATTGTTCTGCTAATTAGGAGAATTGGGAGGGAAGAAAACCAGGGCCGTATTTAGAGTCAAGGTTCAGATTTGATGATCGCTCATGGCTAAGACTGGGACCAGGAAGGTTCAAGCCCCAGTGTAGCCACAATAAGATCAGTGCAGCTGTTGGGCCCTTGAGCAAGGCCCTTAAACCCACATTGCTCCAGGGGAGGATTGGCCCCTGCTTGGCCTGACCTACTGTACGTCATTGTGGACAGAAGTGTCTGCTGAATGACTAATGTGAGTGTTTGAGACCCAGCTCTGTGTTCTGGTGTGTTCTGACCCAGCTCTGTGTTCTTCAGGGTTTAACTTCTGCTCGTCCGGGAGAGAGGACGTGGATGTGCGGACACTGGGGAACGGTAAGAACCCTGACCACCAGAACCAGAACCAGAAGCCTGACCACCAGGACCCAAACCAGAACCCTGACAACCAGAACCAGAACCCTGACCACCAGAACCCAAACCCTGACCACCAGAACCAGAACCCAAACCCAAACCCTGACCACCAGAACCAGAACCCAAACCCAAACCCTGTCCACCCGAACCTGAACCCTGTCCACCAGGACCCAAACCCAAACCCAAACCCTGTCCACCAGGACCCAAACCCGAACCCGAACCCAAACCCGAACC
>NC_083761.1:1783351-1803351 GCF_963514075.1 Conger conger | reverse complement strand
TACCATAGACGACTACATACCATAGCGGACTACCATAGATATCCCACCCACTCCTGCCTTACTTTCTATCCTCCCAGCCGGAGGTCTCTTGTCAGTGACAGGAATTTCTGGTGCTACGGAACAGAACCCCTGTTACCATGGTGTTGTGCTTACTGTAGTCACGCCTCTTAGCGAGCTTCGGTCAGATCGGAGTGTTTCTTCCTTAACGGCGCCGGGCGGTCAGTGTTGATAATGTGGAGCTGAACGGATGTGCCGGGCGTGTGGAATCGGCGGCCATGTCGGAGAGACTGACGGCGCTGTGTCTGCTTCACAAAATGGCCGCCACAGATTCCCAGCACTCCTGCTTTCACGTCGGCTTACCCGAGTAGGTATTATTATTATTATTTGTAAAATACGTGCAGAAACTTTTGGTTTTTTATGTTTGATTAAATAACATCAAAACCCAGCAAACCTGTGACTGGCCAGTTTTATTTTCTCCAGGAAATTAGTAGCTTATTTCTACATTATTACATTATTGGCATTTGGCAGACGCTCTTATCCAGAGCGACGTACAGTTGATTAGACTAAGCAGGAGACAATCCTCCCCTGGAGCAATGCAGGGGTAAGGGCCTTGCTCAAGGGCCCAACGGCTGTGCGGATCTTATTTTGGCTACACCAGGATTAGAACCACCGACCTTGCGTGTCCCAGTCATTTACCTTAACCACTATGCTACAGGCTGGCCCATGCCCCATTTCTACATGCATTTCAGTATTTGAAGGAATTATTGATTTGTTTTGTTTTCTGGTGTAATGTTACACCAGTGCACTTTTTCTTGTCCACACAAACAAATTCCAGTTTGTGTACGTTTTTTTAAAAGGTTCTGTGTGTTGCTTTTTATACATTATTATTTTACGAGTCCAGTTTTCTGCTGAACAGGTATGGTCCTTTATAATGTGTATATTTTATAGTGTATATTTTGAAATTGGATAAAAAATTGAAAAGAAATCTCACTTAAAACAATATAGCTTTATTGAGTGATAAGATATACAACAGAATAGAAAAAAACAGTACATTCAATAAGATCATTTGGTATGCAAGTACCATTAAATCAATACATTCATAGTTATGCGACAATATATTTGAGATGTCTAATTCTCTACAAAGCTGGAGAGAACCACGTGACGTTGTTGAAACACTGTGTGTTCCCCTGATGAGCTTGATCATTGATCTGATTGCAGTGGAGAGATTGGTGTCCGTTGCTAAACGGTTAACTCTGGTGTGTGAAACTGTCCTGTTTGTAAACTGGCACTCTTCACAGCTTCGAGCTGCATGCAGTCGTACAGTTTTAATCATGACATAGCCATTACTGAGGAATGCCAAATCCCTCTCGGTGTCCTTATTAGGAACAGAATTACATTTAAATCATCCATTTAAAACATGAGAAGAACAAGGGAACCTAAGTTATATGTTCCCACCATACACTCGATAACACTCAGAAAAACTATTAGAAAGCAGTCAAATATATCACTTGGAAATTTAGATAAAAAAATAAATTAAGTATATTACTGATTGACACTGATTAGCAATGTCGGTGAGCTGGTATTGGCCACAAACTGGCTAGCTGAAACAGGCCGAAAACGTTCCCTGAAACTGCAGCTGTACCTGTCTGTACAAGACCCTAAACATTCTGTTCATCCTGAGAAAACACCCCAACAACCCCGTCTTCAAACTCTTACTACAATAAACATACATATCTTGAAAACTTTTTTCTTAATTGTCTGGGAGGGGGGTGGCTTGAGTGCGCTTTCCCTCAAGGTAAGTGGAGACCGTCTTATAGACACAGTTTTAACAATAGCTGCCCCCGTTGACTGCGTTAACTGAACAGTTGTATCAATCAATCACGTACAGTAAATGAGGGCAGTTAAATTCAGTTTCGCGGGCAGTTGAGGACGATGCTCTACGGACCCGGGCCGGTTCCGGTCGCTGGTTACTCGCCGATGAACGACCAGTTAACGGCAGGTAAGGCCTGGCAGTGCTCCTCCAGGTCGATGCCGCCGGGGGAGAAAGCGATGTGCGACCTCACGCTGTCGAAGGCCGGGCGGTACCCGTTCTCCGGCCCGTTCTGCCACAGGGCCCCCAGCGCGCAGGGCGCCAGGGTGCAGTACGTCTGCGAGGCCTCGCCGGGGGCCGGGGCGGGGGCTCCCAGGGGCTCCTGCTTCAGCTGAAACTGACCCTGGAGGGGAGGCCTGGTGAAGTCGTGGAGGCCGTTCAGGCTGCCCTCCAGGTCCGCTTCCATCATCCCGGACGAGGCCCCGTTCAGCACGTCCTGCACCGCCGAGAGGCCCAGGCCGGGCCAGGGGGCCTGGGCCGCACACCCTGCGGCCGGGCGGTCCGCCCTGAGGAGGGGCGCGCGCTGGGCCTGGCCGCCGGAGCTCTGGAGGCCCGGGAGGCCGTGGAGGCCCCGGAGGTCGTCGCCCAGGCACTGCAGCAGGTCGGTCTCGGTGAGCAGGGGCATGCCTCCGTTGGCGTCGGCCCCGGGGTGGGGGGCCGGCGCGGGGGCGGGGGGCTGTGCGGCGTGGCCGTTGGCGGCGGACACGGGGACCACGCCCAGCGCCGCATGCGCGGGAAAGAGGCGGGGCACGATGTGGTTGATGGACACCGAGGCCGGTGATGTCATGGCGGGGGCGGGGGGGGCCGCTGCGGAACGTGCAGGCGGCTGGCGGAGGGGGCGGGACCATGGCGGACGTGTTCATGTTCGCGGTTTTCGCTTCTGAAAGGAAAGTAAAAATCTGCACTTGAAGGGTCCGTCGTTCCTGGCGACAACACAACGGCAAGAACAGGCCATTCAGCCCAGTATCTCCTTCACCTGTCACTAAGGTCTACCTGATGCTTAGTTTGCCTAAACGTTAAATGAGCCATCTGCTGTCTAGTGGATATGGTGCATGACTGGGCCCTTGAGCATGGCTCTTAATCCCGCATTGCTCCAGGGGGGATTGTCCCTTGCTTGGTCTAATCAACTGTAATTCGCTTTGGGAAAAAGCATCAGCTACATAACGAATTATTTACTTATAAGCGCAGAATTTCTGATTCCTACCTTGCTTGATGGAGTGGTTGATCCATGGCACAAGGCTGGGTCTGTTGAAGTTCACCCCTGCACAGAAACGGCATGAGTTACTCTCACTGCCATAAGTTGGGTAAAAACAGTGTGTTTGAGTGAGTTAGCGTGCATTAGCCATGCATTAGTGTGCGTTAGCCGTGTGTTAGTGTGTGTTAGCTGTGCGTTAGAGTGTGTTGCGTGCGTTCATGTGCGTTAGAGTGCGTCAGCATGTGTTAGTGTGAGTTTGAGTGCGTTAGCCGTGCGTTAGCGTTAGCTCCTCACCGCTGGAGAAGGACCTCATGATGTCCTCCAGCCTCCGTTTCTTCTCCTGGCAGCCGTGCGGATCTGTGGCGGGAAAAACACAGGAAACCACTGAATCTCACAATTTAAGGGGAAACAGACAAAACGGTTTTTTCTTCTTTTTTTTTTTAAGAATCGGGCATATTACATTCAGAAAAACATTCAAGGAAAATTTCAGTCCCAGACTGTCCCAGTCAGTTTGCTCTTTTCTCAGCTAGCAGGGTTAAAGCATTCCGTATAACTAACTCCGCTTCTCCTTTGTGACATAAGTGGGGTTTGCGCTGGTTGGCGGTAAAGGTTGCCGGTACTGCTAAAAAATATGGGACGTTAGAAGTACACTATTTTTACCGTATTGTTACCATTGACTGACACTGAAAGGGGAGGCCGAAACCCCAACACTCAACAAGACCAGACGATGGGCCTGAGGAGCGGAGCCCCTGATTGGCCGCCGGGCCTCACCTTTGTTGTCGGGCAGATAGCGGAACTCCATGGGCTCGCTGACCTGCTGGTCGGACGGCCGGCGGAGCTGCATCGCCACGGTGACGGGGGCGGTGACGGACACGTTGGCGTAGGGCGGAGTCTTGAACACGATGGCCACCTGGCGGTGCACGTCCGCCTGGGAGAAGCAGCCCTTGGCCTCCCAGCTCTGCGTCGAGAAGCGCACCTCGATGTCGTCTGGAACGAGCGAGCGAACGAATGAACGAGTGGACAAATGAACGAGTGAGCGAATGAACGAGTGAGCGAATGGACTGCATCTATATAAGCTGGGGGAGTCTGAATGAGTGAATGAGTAAGTGAATTGCATCTATATAAGCTGGGGGAGTCTGAATGAATGAATGAATGAATGAATGAATGAATGAGTGTCTGAATGTGTGGTATAAAAGATAGTGTCTTAAATAGGGGAGGCTGGGTATGTGGAATGAATCGATGAACTTAATGAAAAGGAATGACTTAATCCAACCTGCTGTATTTCATATTAATGATCTGTTTTAAAACGTATACCTCAAAAACAGGTAACCCGGCTTTAAGCCAAGTAATATTGACAAAAAAAAAACCAAAAAAAAAAACCCCAGTTGTGCAAGTGGACCCAGTGAAGTGAGGCTGAAGCAGCAGCTGTGTCGGGGTGCTCACCCTTCTGAACCTTGTCACATAAGAGGAAGACCTCGTCACCGCCCTTCACGGTCCCGCTGTTCCTGTTGACCCGGCAGATTCTCAGTTCGGCAGTCGTGGGCGCCCCTGCGAGATACAGTGCATACGTCAGGACATCCCCCACACCATCACTCCCTCGCCTCACTGCGGGGGCGGGGGCGGGGGGGGGGGGGGTTACATTTTTGAAAAGAACCTGTAGCTGAAGATCGTGCCCAGAGGAAGTGCCCATCGTGTAAAAAGTGAAAATGAAATGTGTGACTTCCTCTCTCAGCTCAGCGCTCACTTTCTGTATCTTCAACTCTTCTTGGGTCTCTCTCTCGCTTTCTCTATCTCTCGCTCTATCTCTTTCTCTCCATCTCTCGCTCTCTCTCTCTCTCTCTCTATCAGTACTTCCTCTAACCTGCTGTGTCGCCCCCATAGAGCCAGTGGCCACACAAAAACGGCAAGTTGTACACACACACACACACACACACACACACATACACACACACACACACACACACACACACTCACACACACACACACACTCACTCACACACTCACACACTCACACACTCACACACTCACACACTCACACACTCACACACTCACACACACACACACACACTCCGTGGATGAACGGGTGTGGAAAAGTGAGATGAAAAGAAGCAAGGGGTTCCTGCATCGAGCGACAGCAGACTGTGGAAGCCGTCACACGACCGGACTCCAGAGCTCGCGGGAGGGCACTCACGGTTGTCGTAGATGGGGTTGGAGACGATGGGGGTCAGGGCCAGGGTGTAGTCGCCCGACTCGTCCAGCAGGAAGACCTGGAAGCAGAGCCGCACCACGTTGGGGTCGTAGTCGTCCATCTGCAGCAGCTGGTCCTGGGGAACTGCACAACACAACCCAACAATGACCCAACGCATCAGTACACTCACTTCCATTTACCTGGCCTTAGTCTCTCCTCTGTTTTAGGATCTAAAGGCGTTTCAGGGGACAAAGAAGTGCTAAACGGTTCTAAAGTATTAAACGGTTCAAGAATCCCAAGCCTTGAGCAGGACTCCAGCGAACGCGTTTTGTGGTCTCACAATGCTCAAATGAGCCGGGGAACCTGGGTTTCAAATATCACGCGTGGTACGAGCAGATCCACCTGACGCACACGAACACACACACACACACTCGCACAAGCACAGATATGTGTGTGTATTTACGCTGTCTCCACCCACACACACTTTCACATTGTTTGAGGAGTTCCTCCTTTTACGCTTTGGCAGAAAGGCCACCCCGCCCCCACACAGCCCCCCCTCGGCCACACGGTGATGTCACCAGCGGGGGAGGCTCTGCCGTGGAAGGGGCCGCCGGGGGAAAAGATAAACGACAGAAAAAAACACTGCACCTGGTAGAGAGAGAGAGAGAGAGAGAGAGAGAGGGGGAGGGAGGGAGACGGAGAGAGAGAGAGGGGGAGGGAGGGAGAGAGAGAGAGAGGGGGAGGGGGAGGGAGAGAGAGAGGGGGAGGGAGAGAGAGGGACAGGGAGAGAGATAGAGAGCGAGATGGAGAGGGGGAGAGAGAGAGAGAGAGAGAGAGAGAGGGGGAGAGGGAGAGGGAGAAAAAGTTTTTTGAGAAAAAAGGTGAGAAACAAGGGGGCGGCTCAGCGAGAGAAAGAGTGTGAACGCAGGAGTGGGTGGTGGAGAGAGAGAGAGAGAAGGGGGGAGGAGGGGGAGGGGGAGAAGGAACACTGTCTTAACAGGTGAATATTTCTGTTTTTAATACAACGCTGCGGCCTCCAGGTTAATGCCAGGCTAGCGGTACCCTCCTGCACAGCCTCAGACCCTTCCTCCTGGTGGAGATCGCTGCAGGACTCTGCCGTTCATTACAGCTATGGAAACTGTGTGATTCATGTTTCTCAACCATTATTTTCCAAAACATTAAAACTGTCACTGCGACTATGACTAATATTAACAGCTACAGGTGACCCTGTTTCCGCCCCTCCCCCCCTCCCCCCCTCCCTGAAGGTCTGAAACCACACTGCATTGTTGGGAAATGACTGGTCTCTTGTATTAGTCAGGGTTATTGGGGCTGTTAGCCTCTGAACGCAGAGCTACTCTGTTTTGTTTATGAGTGACATCATTGCCCTCGCTCCCAGCTGGGATTGGCTGAGGGTTTACGGCACTGATTTGTGTACAGTTTCCCCACACAGACACAGGCACCTGGTAGCTTCACATACCTCCCAGTAATCATCACACGGACCATTGCACCTTACTGTACCTTACTGGAGTTTCTGTTTCTTCTGATATTTAGAAGCTGACATACTAATGTTTGGTGTCGTGACAGGTTTGCACTTTTTACACAAGGTCACCGGCCGTCAGGGGGTTGCCGGTTCTATCCCCGCCCTGGGTGTGTCTAAGTGTCCCTGAGCAAGACACCTAACCCCCAATTTCCCCTGACAAGCTGGTTGGTGCCTTGTTTGGCAGCCTATCACCGTTGGTGAGTGTGTGTGTGTGTGTGTGTGTGAGTGTGTATGTGTGAGTGGGTGAATGAGAGGCATAGCTGTAAAGCACTTTGGGTAAAGGCGCTATATAAATGTCATCCCTTTACCACTGAAGCCTGGGTGTCTGTCCCAGCAGCAGTAGCTGTGGACCTGAGAGTAGTGTCCCCCACACAGGCGAGAGGAGAAGGGGATTGAGGCTGAAAGTGGGGGAGTCTCTCACCGTTAAAGGGGTTGATGGAGCGAGCCACTCTCTGCATGATGGCGTCTTTCACCTCTCTCCTCTTCACACACTGGATCCCCAGGTTCTGAAAGCTACACAAAAACACACACCTGCTTCAGAAAAACACACACCTGGTTCACAAAAACACACACCTGGTTCACAAAAACACACACCTGCTTCAGTTCAGAGCTCACCACGAAACAACAGAAAGACACACCTGGTTCAGAGCTCACCCCGAAACAACAGAAAAACACACCTGGTTCAGAGCTCACCCCGAAACAACAGAAAGACACACCTGGTTCAGAGCTCACCATGAAACAACAGAAAGACACACCTGGTTCAGAGCTCACCATGAAACAACAGAAAGACACACCTGGTTCAGAGCTCACCCCGAAACAACAGAAAAACACACCTGGTTCAGAGCTCACCATGAAACAACAGAAAGACACACCTGGTTCAGAGCTCACCCCGAAACAACAGAAAGACACACCTGGTTCAGAGCTCACCATGAAACAACAGAAAGACACACCTGGTTCAGAGCTCACCCCGAAACAACAGAAAGACACACCTGGTTCAGAGCTCACCATGAAACAACAGAAAGACACACCTGGTTCAGAGCTCACCATGAAACAACAGAAAGACACACCTGGTTCAGAGCTCACCATGAAACAACAGAAAGACACACCTGGTTCAGAGCTCACCATGAAACAACAGAAAGACACACCTGGTTCAGAGCTCACCATGAAACAACAGAAAGACACACCTGGTTCAGAGCTCACCATGAAACAACAGAAAGACACACCTGGTTCAGAGCTCACCATGAAACAACAGAAAGACACACCTGGTTCAGAGCTCACCATGAAACAACAGAAAGACAGGCTGCGTTCATAAACGGCGGCGATCTCACTCACATGATGATGTTCCGCTCCGGGCCGAACTCCGCCTCGTAGTACCCGTCCTTGCAGTCTTTCCCCACGAGCTCGTGGGGGTGTGGCTTGTACGGCTCGCTCTTGGTCACCAGCGACACGCGAACCTTGCCCTGCCCGTAGACGTTTGAAATCTACAACAACAAAACAAAAATATAATTGGTAGGTTGTTTACATTTGGCATTCTCGTAGCACGTCTCCCAAAAACTCAGCACACCTGCGACCAGCCCTAAAAGTGTGCCTGTCTGTGTCTTAGTGAAGAATCTGGGGAATCATTACTATTTTTCCATGTTGCTTGTGTCTGACATTACAGTACAGCAATTTAACCTGCACTTTTATCCAAAGTGACTTACAGTTGATTAGACTAAGCAGGAGAGAATCCCCGCTGGAGCAATGTTGGGTTAAGGGCCTTGCTCAAGGGCCCAACAGCTGCACTGATTGATCAGTCATGTACCTTAACGTGGCACAGGAGAGTCACACAAAATGGCTGACGTGGCACAGGAGAGTCACACAAAATGGCTGACGTGGCACAGGAGAGTCACACAAAATGGCTGACGTGGCACAGGAGAGTCACACAAAATGGCTGACGTGGCACAGGAGAGTCACACAAAATGGCCGACGTGGCACAGGGGAGTCACACAAAATGGCCGACGTGGCACAGGAGAGTCACACAAAATGGCCGACGTGGCACAGGAGAGTCACACAAAATGGCCAACGTGGCACAGGAGAGTCACACAAAATGGCCGACGTGGCACAGGAGAGTCACACAAAATGGCCGACGTGGCACAGGGGAGTCACACAAAATGGCCAACGTGGCACAGGAGAGTCACACAAAATGGCCGACATGGCACAGAAGAGTCACACAAAACGGCCTCTGACCTGGACGCTGGGGAAGGTCCTGCTGTTCTCTGAGCTCCTCTCTCCGGGGATGCTGCCTGCAGACGGACCCTCGCACTTGTACCTGAAGCGCGTGCCCCTCTGTTTGGGCTGCTCCAGAATCCGCACCCGTGGCTCTCCCCCTATGCCAAACCAGGACAGGGAGAGGTGAGCGCTGACTGAAGCTCTTAACCCATTACGGCTTTTTAACCAACCCTGGAGATCTACCGTCCTGGTTGATCCTACAAGAGTATGTTTTCTCTCCAACCCTAACAAAGCACACCCCGCTCAACGTCTCCAGAAACAGGGGTGGGGACCACTGCTTTAACAGTGGGATCAGAATGCTCTTCAACTGATGTCACAATCACTACTGGTCACTGGAATCAAAGGAGTTCTAGAACACTGACTTTTGAACAAAAAAAAGAACAAAAAAAAACCTACTCTACTACATCGCTTCAGATGAAAATGCCTGCTAAATAAAATAAATAAAATGTGATGCAGTTCAGCTCATTTCACCTGGGACCGCAGTGGAGGAGCAGAGCCGGGTGCAGTGCCAGGTTTCAGTGACCCTGCACTCACCCTGACCACAACACACGTCACATCTTACACACGCTTTCATCCTCTCCCCTCATGCACAAACACGCCCGAGCACGCTCGGGAAGGCTGAGTCTGCAAGAACGCGTAAAATCTAGTCGTGAATCTAAAACTCAGGCCGTAAAACGTGCACAAATATAGCACCACGCTAAAAACCTGTTCTGGTGGAAGAGAATGACAGCCGTACCTGAGATGCGTTGGTACTGTTAACCCTTTTTGAATAGTAGGATTTTCTGGAATATATATATATATATATATATATATTTTTTTTTTTTTTCCAACATTCTAAGTCAATGTTCTAGAACTTGCATTTCAGCAGTGACTGTTGCATCACCAGTATCACATTTGTGATCGCACACCTTAACGGGGTAAAGGCACATTGCTGGAGTCTTGTAGCGGGTAAATCCCCCAGTTGTTTTATGTATATCAAGGCAGTCTCACAAGTCTGATGCAGGGCTAATTTAGTTTGAAAGCCACATCTTCATGCTGAGTTTACTGACCTGAGAAACGGGGACTCTGCAGCATGGGCCTGTATGTTACTGTTGGAGGGGAGGAAAAAAACAAAACAATAATAAATTAATAATTTCAGGCATTACTAACGCATAATTTTAGCTGTGATTATTAATGGAAAAAACTTTCCTTCATATTTTTATAGCCTGAGTTTGGAAAGAAGGCGCCAATATTAGAGCAAACAATAACTGACAACACTTGATGCCTCAGTAATATTGAGGTACCTGTAACCACTATGTAAAGGGACATTTAGCAATGGCAAATCTTTCATATATTTTATGATCTCATACAATTTAAAGGCTAATTATTGGTGGTGCCCCAGGCGTAACAATACACAAACAATAATACGCGACGGCCTGGAGGCATATACTATACATGACACTTTCACTCAACACGGCTCTGTGCTTTCCCACTCATTCTTCCCTACAACCGTAAACAGAGTAAAGGGTTGGATGCAGGTACACTCAAACGGACGGTATCGTTTTGTCCATAAGTCACGTTACAGTACTTTACTCGAAATACAATCTATATATTTGCTCTGATGCTCTCTAATGAACTAATAACATGACCTGCTCCGATCTAAATTCGAAAGTGATAGTAGCCTAATTCAATACCCATAGTTTAGTCCAGCTGGACTTTCGGGAAACTTGTGATTTTGCTAAATGAGTTTTGGAATTTTGCGACTTCCTCTTGTCGCAGAGATGACCGAGTAGTTCGACAAAGACACCCAAGCTCAAGATTCGGAACTCCTGGTTCAAAGACTCAGCTTGTAATGCAGCAGACATTAAAACCTCCGCCCCCGTCTCTCCTTTCACCCACGGCTAGCCTATATAATGTTCTTTCCGCGAGCAGTCATCTAACGGTTATAACCGTTGTCGTTTGCGTGAATGAAGTTCAAACAGGTATAAACAAACCTGTTGATTAAAGAGCTAGTTCAAACAATATAAACCGAAAGAAGACCATTCAAATAACTTGAAGCGGCTACAGGCGGATTCTGACAGTGACTGACGAAGCTAATATAACTGTCAAAATAAATGTAGGCTACTTCACAATGCAGACCGAGTCAACTGTATGTGAGCAAACAGTAAACATATAGCTACCAACATAAAGCCTATATCTCTAAAATAGATAGACCTAAAAGTAATAACAGCGCAGTTGCTTTGAATTAAACTGACAAAAAATACTATGCACAACCTGCACAAGGCGAAGGACGAAGAAATCCCAAACTACATTTGATAGGCAACTGCATTCTCTCTTGGCATCAGTAGAAACATGGCACATGCGGTCCAGCGTGTGCACCTCAACGAACAATACAGGTCCCGATAAAAATTAAAGCGGACGGCGCGTAACTTGGCTACTCACCGCTCATTCTGAAGACGCCGTCTATAGCAGAGTATGCGTTTTTTATCAATGACCGGTCTAGACTGAATCAGTGAAAGGTGATCTAGTCACTTTTAAGTTTTGACGCTCGCGGAATTCCCCCATACACTCCGCCCAATAATAAATAACTTCGCTCATTGGACGAGAGCCGCGAGCCACGTTTTAGTGCTGCAGTCCAGGAAAGCACCGTGCCTATAGGCCCGGGGTGCAAATCAGCTAGTGTTGTGATTGGTCGGAATGAAAACCTACATACTCTCGGCTCTCCACGGCATATGAATGGGCACCCTTGCTATAGGTTATGTTATCGTGCAAACAACACTGCAATCTATAAATCTGTAAATAATAGCGTGCTTAGGCTATGCACGAACAGGTGGATCTATGGGCTACTCCAATTCTTCATGGTTGTCCACGCCAATTATTGTGTTATATGTAACAGGTGAGACATTTGCCTGAGTCCGAGGTGGGATTTGAACCCCGGCCTCTCACTTGTCCAAATTATTTGTTGAACGAACGCGTTACCAGTCAGCTAAAGACGAACTCGCCCCTAGCCAAGGGCAACAACATTCTTTTGAATTTGAGGATTACGTCATCGGGGAGTGTTGTCACGATAACCTGCTACCAGCCTTCGCTTTCACTGCACGATCCGTGCTTACTAGCGAACTAGCTGAGCTAACCATGTTACATATAGTCAATGTTAAACTTGTTTGTAGGCTATTTTGCTATCAGTCACAAGTTATTTAGCCCTTTAACATAATTATTTGTGTTGTTTTTCGACTCTTAAGAGTCGTAAAGTGAATAGGCCTACTGGAAACTGTATTTTGATGAAATGCGCATGTCTTTCTCTCTTCGAAAGGACTGTTTATTGAGAGAACAGGTGCGAGTCAGGCGGTAAACCGCGCGCTGTGCTACCGGAAGCAGGTACAGATCAACACATTCAGATTCATGTGAATACTTTATAGAATTATATCTAAGGTTTAAAGACTTAGACTTAAATTATTTCATGTCTTACTTCACAAGTGCAAATAATTTAAGTAATTTGAGACCAGGATTCATTACCTTGACCGACAAAATGTATCTAATACTATCATTAAAATGGCACAGTTTGTTGCGATGATGATGATGTTTTGTATGCAAAATCAACGTCTGTTTTTTTGTTTTATTTACATATGCATTAGGCTACTCAAACATTCTTGGGTAATCCCCACAACATTCGCACGCCCACAGACTACAGGGAATGTCCCAGACCAAATGTAACACTGCTAATGTTTCATCTATTTTTCTAACGAATAACATACATTCGACCATTTAGAATAACCGATATAAGTTTTCATTCATACGAATTCCACTTAAACTCCTATCTGAAGATACGCGAATAAATGCTGGTTAATATGCCAAGCCTACATTTAGAAGATTTTCTCTTTAGGTTTTGTTTCTGATACCTCGCTTTTCGCGAAAGAAAGAAACCAGCAGTTATGTTATGAAGTGGGGTTGCCATTTAGCGTCACGTCAACAGTTTGGGCATTTCTTGGGGACGAACAGCACATCCATTTTACTTTCGTAACTCGTGGAATACATTTCACAGTCAAAGGATTGGCCAGTGAAATTGTTTTGAATTGTTTTTAAACTCCACGTTGGCAAGGAGTGATTTTAGTGTCTTTTAATTCCCGTGGATGTGGAATGCTGATTGATTATTGCTTGTGGATGGAGGGATCAGGAACAGTATAAAACGTATAGTCGCGCGAAAAAACTGATTATGCCATTTTATTTTTTAATCAATGACACATATTAACTTACAGAACCTGTACAGAACATCTCATGTCACTAATGAGTAGCCTACATAATCCTAAAAGTTATCATGAGCATACAAACAAACAAATAACACACACACGCTGCATATGTTATGCTCTCCTGTCTTCTGTGCTAGCTACACCAGACCAGACTAACCCACTTTCCACCTGCGGCTGCTGTCAACCTAATTTCTCCTACAACATAACTCTCACTAAAGAGATGTGAAAACAAGGCGGGGGGGGGGGGGATCATTAATGAACTGGATATCAGGAAGTCTCAGAGGTCTGACAGCAAATGTTCACTGGAGTCACTAGTCCATACAGGTGAAGAAAACCTCTCCGAACAGTGTTGGCGGAAAATACAATCTTCACATCGTATTTCTCGGCTAAGGTCCGAGTAGCATTCTCTTCCTGGTCCTTCGCCAAGCACAACAGAATCGCACGCTGTCACTGAACTTCACACGAACAAATACCTGAGCAACAATTTGTGTAAAACTAGTTCTAAATGTCATCTGCAGGAGGAATAGAAAAGACTCCTGGAATTGTAATAATTTTTTAAAAATATTTTTAAATGGGTTTTAAAAAACAAACAAAAACAAAACATAAACATCTATGAAACATCCATTTTCTCAAACAGAAAGAATGGATTTGAAGAGCCTGTTCTTTGCATTTGCTTTTGACAGTGCTTCCTTCTTTGGTTGCTCAATGGTATGTTTATATTATGTATATACAGTCAGGTCCACAATTATTAACACCCTTGATACATTTGCACAGAAATCCTGTAAACTAAAACAGAATACAGTGGTGATGAGTTCAGAAGTGTGTTGCATAGTTAAACATGTGATGTTGGAAGAATAAAACCCATGTCATCCTATAAGAAAGAGATGGCACCTCACAGTTATGATGGAGATGTGCTTGAAGGCCGAGGGTACTGAAGCCAGGCCTAGCGTGTTGAAAGCGGCTGCGCTGCAAACTTTGTTTCAGTTGCTTTCCCGCTGGCTGGCGTGACGTTTGATTGATTTTGATAGACTTTTCTCTAGTGAAGTTCTTTGACCTGGGCGAGGTTCCTGCACTGTACCGACTTTCCGTGATTCCGCTGAGAGAAGCCGGGTCCTTGGGAATTGGATTTGGGAATATCTTCTAAATCGGATGAAAGAGAATCAAAGAGAGGCTGAATATTATTGTTTTTGTGAAACTTGCCACCCTCGTTAGGTTTTGAATATTCTTGAACCAACTGCTCAAGGTTACTCCTAAATCTGTTTTGTGAAGGAACAGCGTGGAAGGGACATGTGGTGAAGAAACATGTGGTTAAGGGACATGTGGTGAAGGGACATGTGGTTAAGGCTCATCTTCGTTTTGAAAGTTTGTTGTTCCCGAGCTGCAGACAAGTGCTCTGTGTCTCTCTGAGGAGCATTTTAGACAGCTCTGAGATCTGTTGGGTCAGCTCTGGGCATTTAAGAAGATTGTTTTGCCAATCTGCATCTGCGTGTTTGCATGTCTCAGTGGGTGAGAGTGAGGAGATTTTACACAGTTACTGCATTTAAGGGGTATGCAACTGAATATTAGACTTCATTGCTCTGATAGTTATGTTCTGTTAACAGTTCTGTTAAATACTATTAAATAAAAGCTGAATATGTATAATAATAATACATTCACTATCCTAACCCGCTTATCCTGAACAGGATACCCGGACGAAACCCACACAAACACAGGGAGAACATGCAAACTCCACACAGAGAGGCCCTGGCTGACCGGGATTCAAACCCAGGACCTCCTTGCTGTGAGGCTGCAGTGCTACCCACTGCACCATCCGTGCCGCATAATGGCTATATATTACATATTATATTATAGCTGATGCTTTTATCCAACGTGAGTTACAGTTGATTAGACAAAGCAGGGGAGCAATGTGGGGTTAAGGGCCTTGCTGAAGGGCCTAACAGCTGCACTGGTCTTATTGTGGCTACACTGGGGCTTCGACCACCAACCTTCTAGGTCCAAGTCATGAACCTTAGCCACAAGGCTACAGGCTGCCCGGTCTCTGAGCTGCCCTGTATTAATGTCACACACAGCCCGGTGATACAGACGCCCGTGTTGTTCCCCAGCCGCGGTGACCCGCTTACATTCCTGACTCATCAGTCAAGATAACGCGGCGCAGACAGCAACGCACCAAATTCACCAGAAAGCCCTCGACTGGTGTCGCTGGTGTGTGTGCTGGGAAACCTCACCAAAGGCAGTGTAGTGGAAAGAATCATTATAATTCTCCATTTCGGCTCAGGTTGCAAAGCGGCCTGATCGTTATCACATGCTGTTGCGTGACTTCACATTAAAACAAACTGGCACTTCATAACGAGTGCGAAACTACAAATGATCTGCTTTCTAAACATTTAGTGAATGACTCGGGTCATTTACACTCGCATTTACATTTGTTCACACCCAACAGTTGAATTCACGAATGTCTCCGAAGCACAAGCGGAAATTAAATTCAAGAAAGAGAACTGAAAAAGCCTTTCCAGGTTTTATTGAAATTATAGTTTGGTTAAATTCAGGTTATGTACGGGATATATTCAGGTGTCTGATGTTTTAAGTGATCACTGAGTTGAATCACATCGCATTGCATTACATAACATAACATAACATAACATAAATGTGAGAACAGGCTATGCAGACGCAGCAATGCTCGCCTTTTCCTACCACTAAACTGTACCTACTGCTTAGTTTGCCTAAAGGCTAAATAGTATCTAGCACCGTATAAAGCCTGGTCTTGAAAGCCCCCAGAGTTTCTGCCTCCACTACACGTCCTGGCAAGCTATTCCACAACTCAAAAGAAGGGGAAACGTTATTCTTCATCTTGTTTCTCGCGAAATGACGACGCTCGTTTATAACAGGATTCAGACGGATCCGCCGATTCACATGGGATCACATTCGTGCATTCATTTGTTAATTTGCCGGATAGACCGCAGGACTGCCGTAGTTCAGGAGAAGCTGAATTCCTGTACTAGGTAACATCCAGACGGTCTGCATGTGCACGACTGAGAGGCGTTGAGAGAATAACATGGGTCAGCTAAGTCCCTGTGTAGGTAGCGACGCCGTGGTATTAATTACGTAGTACCCGAGGGTCAAGTGCAGTTCAGCGTGTTAAAGTAGCATACTTTTACTGTTCGCAGACATTTTTTTCACCTTTCACCTTTTTCAACAAAACGCAAACATTTCGGCATCTACTGTAGGTTTATTGGCAGTAATTACATAATTTACTAGGCTACGTTTGTATAAACCGTTATGCAAGCCAGTGGCGAATGTAAGCATTTGAAACAACATGTAGCCAATTTCCAGATTATTTGTAGGAAGTATTTGTTTCTGTTCCCCATGCTTGAATTCATGTTATTCAGGTTTTTACTGGTTTCGGTACCTGTCAAAGTGAAATACAGAGCAAGCATGATTCCTTCCAGAGTTTTTTTTCCAGATTCTTCCACAAAACGAACAGTGAATTAAATGTGTTCACTAACAACATAACATGGCAATGCAGAATAGCCTAATGCAATAAAATAAAATATTTTTTTGCCGTAGCAGACCAAAAAGCAATGAAGATTTGCGATTTTCTTGCAGTGTGATAGCGCCATCTCATGTTTGGTGAAAGCACATGCATACTATCTGTAATTATCAATCTAGTGTTACAACAATATTGACATCAAAATGAAGGTTACACGCAAGGTTGATTTAATAAAACAAGTGCTTAATTTTACGCAGAACATGCGTTGCAGCTCATAGTTTTTCTCTTGTGTACTTTGTGTGATTTGATCCACAGTGAAACGATGAAAAAGGATGATGATAATGATTCACATGCTGGATTTCGATTTCGATTTTAACATGTTCTAACCTGCCTGCACAAGAGGGCTGTCGCATCAATCACAATCATTCAAATGTCTTTGTTATAGGAGGAGTAGATTTTAAAGGTTTGTGGAAATGCTTTGACATTGACTTTGGCGTATTGTACCTGGGCAGTGTTGCATGGAGCTCTGTTTACCTGGTACACCCAGGTGGAGGTCTCTCTGTGTGACGGGTCTCTCCGTGTGACGGGTCTCTCTCTGTGACGGGTCTCTCTCTGTGACGGGTCTCTCTCTGTGACGGGTCTCTCTCTGTGACGGGTCTCTCTCTGTGACGGGTCTCTCTGTGTGACGGGTCTCTCTGTGTGACGGGTCTCTCTGTGTGACGGGTCTCTCTGTGTGACGGGTCTCTCTCTGTGACGGGTCTCTCTCTCTGACGGGTCTCTCTCTCTGACGGGTCTCTGTGCTTAACTGGTATGAAAGTGTGTTCACTTGAGCGGATTGCGGTACACAGTCAGCATCCAGAGGGGTAGAAAGAGACACTTAATTACATCCCTCACCACCCCACGCAAGTGTCCTTTCCTGTACACAAAAAAAAAGAGATGCACAAAAAAAGGACAGCACCTAATTGTGAAGCAAATGGAAAACCCGGTTCTGTTCAGTCCAAAAGCAAAATGGGATAAAAATGACAGGTTACAGTTTTGAGTTAAATATTACTATGAATCTATTAATTTAAGGTGACGTTTAACTGAAACGTGAAATTGCTAGGATCTTTGTAGTTATACTGCTTGTTATGGTGCATGGTGGCCATAACAATTCTATTATGGACAGTGGATTATGAATTATGGCTCATAACTGGTCTGCATTTCTGAAGAGGTCATGACAGACCAGAGGTAGAGAGAGAGAGAGAAAAGTGTTGCCCACGATTGGGTACTCGTAACTCTAAGAGAGTGATATTGCATAACACCACAATCACACGGACAGGTCATTCAGCCCAGCAATGCACACATTTTCCTCCCAAAAAACGACCTACTGCTTAGTTTAGCTAAAAGCTAAAGAGTATCTGGCACCTTATCAAACCTCCAGCATTTTCTCCTCCTCAGACATGCGTGTCAGGTTAGTGCTCCTGCCGTTGCCATGACCCCTAGGTGTGGCTGCCCACTTCGCCTAGGATGGAGTCAAATGCAGAGGGTGCCAGTCAGGTCTAGAACCCGGGTCTCTGGTGCGCTAGTCAGAGACCAACCCCCGAAACCACCAAGGACTGAGGATGACTCAATTGCGGAGCAACTGCAGGTATAGTTCAATGAGTTATTTTCACAAAAGTCAAAATTCAAAAGCTCAGAAGATATACGAAAAAATTCCAAAAACAGAGTTCAATCCTTAAATCCACAAAGGCCAAAAAACATTAGACAGGTAATCCAAAAAAAGGGAAACCAAAAATAATCCAGTAATGCAACCAAATCCAAAGGGCAATCCAAGTAACACAGAGTACAACAATCCAGGGTCAAAAAACAGATGAGGCAATCAAGGTTCTAGTTGACAGAAGATCAGACAACGTTACTCACAGAGGGTTCAGCGAAGACTCAACAAAGACACGGTGAAAAGACCGGGCTTAAATACAAGAGACAATGGGCTACACAAATCACATGACTGAATAACAGGTGACACCTAGTGGATAACAACCAAAAGTTCAACAATGTGACAAGAGGGCATATCTCTTGTCTTATCTACATGACCTGACTCACTCAGTGTGGAAAGAATGTACACATCTTTCTGTAAAATCATACATAATCTTAACTCTTAACAGAGTAGGCTACATATTGTACCTAATCGATTAGAAACACTCTAATTTTGGCCTGTATGCTCATATTCTAATTAAAGGTTGCCTCAGATACGAGTAAAAAGGCAGTGTTTCTTTCAAGGCTAAAACTGATCTCCTAAGACTCACACCGGAGGCAAAGAAACTAAAGCCCTAACACGAGGAAAGGACTTTTAAGGGCAATTTCAGTTTTTAGAGAGATGTTTAGCTTGTGGAGTGTATCGGTAGAACGCAGCGCGGCAGCATGCGGAGAGAACGGGCTTATGTAAGACATGGCTGCCACACGGCGTTGAGAAGCGGATCAGAAATAGCACAGAAACAGGGTACGTCAACCCGCCTACCGAGTCCGGTAATGAACCTCGCTTCTTCCCCGGGCCGCGAGCGAACAGAGCCCTGCGCTCGCGCGGCTTTGTGTTCTCAGTGCCAGCACCAACCGAACGCACTCAAATAACAACTTTATGTTAAAAGTTCGGTGAAATTCAGCAGTGGTGGAGCCATGGATACAGACCGCCTGCGCACTACAGGGGATGGAGATAGAGATAAATAACCCGAGTCTTGATTTATAGACGTGCCACCTTTAAAACATGCCACCTTTAAAATAAATACTGAGCCTTGGAAACAATTACTTTGGTCCAGGCATTCCAGATTTGGAAAAAAAAGAAACAGTAAAAACATTTTTTTATTGCAATGTAACTGCATTACAAGGATATATGCATTTTTGACGCTCTTATCCAGGGCGACGTACAGTTGATTAGACGAAGCAGGTGGTCCCAGTCATGTACCTTAACCACTATGATTCAGGCCGCAATACAGACTTGACAGTATTTATAGTTTGAATAAAAGTATACATACAGTTCATGATCACTGGTGAAGGCAGCAGAGTAGCACACAGGTCTGCTGCAGGGTTATAATCACACACTACTGCAGGATTATAATCACACACTACTGCAGGATTATAAAACGTGAGACAGAATTGATGTAGAAATGTATGCAGTGCATACTAGGCTACTTCATAGCCAACACATTCACACGACCCATTCAAATGTGGAGCAGCCTACTCACATACTTTCAAG
>NC_083761.1:1760851-1778351 GCF_963514075.1 Conger conger | reverse complement strand
TGTTCCTCTCAGTCCCACAAATCACTGTATTATAGTCCATAATGATTAATTCAAGTAAACCCACTCATTTGCATGCCATACAAATGGACTTCATTGCCCAGATGGTACCTTGGCACCTTATTCAATTCTCGTAACCCTACCGGTTCCCTCTTTCCCACTCAAGGTTACCACTTTCTGCTTTTCTGCAACGGAAACAGTCTTTTCAACATCTTTTCAACAACAGCTTGACTCGTGGGAAGTTGTAAATTCTGTGTTTTGTGTAAAGGCACCGATCGCTGGAAGATTCTCAAAGCACAGCAGGAACACAAGGACAGACATTATTATCATCCCATTGGCTCCTGGCTGTGTGAACCTGCACGTGTCACTGCTGACGGAAACACGGATCTGCACCAGAGTCAAGGCCCGTTTATTATCGCTCGGGGATGTATTAATCAGCCGATGCCTATCGCTACTCTGTCACCAACATGCCATTATCCCTCGACTTTTCATACTTTTGAAGGTTGTCGCTCGTGAAAAGTTAACACGAACGTGAAAAGAACGCATGACAGAAGGGGTGCCATTCACGAGCTCAAGGGATGGAAGCTGGTTGACGACACTTTGCTGCAGATAATTACAGGAGGTGACACAACATCCTATAATAATGCTGTCAAGACAACTCAGCCAGCGAGTCTCAGCATATATCGGAATGTAATCGCCGGTGGCAACGATTAGACGCCGGCGACCGATAAACTGACCTCCGGCCCACAGCCGGGCTGCTGCCCCAGCCCTCAGCACAGACCTCTCCTTCTGGGGGAGACACCGGCTCTCTCAGCCCTGGAGTCTGGCTCCTCTCCTCCCACACAATTGTGTTTTAGGAGGAAAATGACAAACGACCGATCAAAACCACCGATGTTCACGGGGTGTTTGGGTCATTCCGAATTTCCCTGCGGAGTGGCAGATTTAATTGGATAAAGTCGAGATCGAATAAGCTCAGGGTAAGGACATTTCCATTATGTAATTACTTTCAATTACATCATAAGGGCCGCCAACCCAGCCAGAGCCTGGGATCACTGATTTTGGCAGCAACATGGACACTATCAATCCCACATCTCTACGGCAACATGGCCGCCATCAATCCCACATCTCTACGGCAACATGGACACCATCAATCCCACATCTCTACGGCAACATGGACACTATCAATCCCACATCTCTACGGCAACATGGACACTATCAATCCCACATCTCTACGGCAACATGGACACTATCAATCCCACATCTCTATGGCAACATGGACACTATCAATCCCACATCTCTACTGCAACATGGACACTATCAATCCCACATCTCTACTAGAACATGGACACTATCAATCCCACATCTCTACTGCAACATGGACACTATCAATCCCACATCTCTACGGCAACATGGCCACCATCAATCCCACATCTCTACGGCAACATGGACACTATCAATCCCACATCTCTACGGCAACATGGACACCATCAATCCCACATCTCTACGGCAACATGGACACTATCAATCCCACATCTCTACGGCAACATGGACACTATCAATCCCACATCTCTATGGCAACATGGACACTATCAATCCCACATCTCTACTGCAACATGGACACTATCAATCCCACATCTCTACTAGAACATGGACACTATCAATCCCACATCTCTACGGCAACATGGCCACCATCAATCCCACATCTCTACGGCAACATGGACACAATCAATCCCACATCTCTATGGCAACATGGACACTATCAATCCCACATCTCTACGGCAACATGGACACCATCAATCCCACATCTCTACGGCAACATGGACACTATCAATCCCACATCTCTACGGCAACATGGACACTATCAATCCCACATCTCTACTGCAACATGGACACTATCAATCCCACATCTCTACGGCAACATGGACACAATCAATCCCACATCTCTATGGCAACATGGACACTATCAATCCCACATCTCTATGGCAACATGGACACTATCAATCCCACATCTCTACGGCAACATAGACACCATCAATCCCCCATATACATTCCAGTGATTTAGGATGACGCCTTTTATCCAAAGTTACTAACAGTTGGTTAGACTAAGCTGGGTGTTCTGTGCTTGATTGATTGTGCCTGGTGCAGTTGAGCCAAACCAAGAGGACCAGAAGGCAGTCCTATTTTTGAGAGTATTTAATCGGTTCCGATACACCAGACAAGCTCAGTAAAGCATGGAAACGTATTTGAATCCAAAACAATTACATATTTGTCCCAGGTCTGCCATAGGCATTGATCCAACATAATCTCCTGCACATTGGAGGGCCCTAGCCGTTCCTCTGTGGACCAACAACATTATAATAGAACAATAATTATTACTGTAGGGCAGAATCAAAGGGCTTTACAATGGCACAGAAAATGCAATAAAACTATACATATAAAAGAACAAAAAAAACAAGATCTACAAAGCAAGGCAGACTGTTCAGAGAACTGGGTCAATGTCGTATACAAGGCTTATTTCAGCCGCTCCTTCCTCAGGGAAAGATGCTTGTTTTAAAATGGCTCTCGGAAGCAAAGCTATTTCCCACAAACTATTAATAAAACCATAAACACACAAGATTTATTGTCCGTGTTGGCTTTAAACAAAGGAGCTATCATGTTCTGTGCAGTTGCTAGTGCAATTGTTCAGCATTATGTTCAGTGAGTTCATTTAACTGACAATGGGCCGGTTTCACAGACTCAGTTTAAGCCTAGTCCAAGACTAAACTCAATTGTGAATGGAATTCAATCTTATCCAGAGCGACGTACAACAAAGTGCACACCCATAACCAGGGACAAGCGCACTGAAAGACCCTAGAGGGAAGTACAGTTTCAAGTGCTAAGAATAGAACAAAGATAAGGACTTGGGCCTTGTAAAATAACCTGACAAAGGATTACATGAAAAGATAATCAAAAGTTATTATCATTATGTAATGCATAATTAGTTAAGGTATTTGTTTACCACTAACAAGGAAGAATAATGCATACGTAATTCATTCATTATTCTTTCACATTCACGCGACCTTCCTGTAAACTGTTCTATTTTCTCTCTCTCTCGGTGATCAAAGGGCGACATGCCCGCCACAGGCTGCCACTGGCCCCCCGGGTTGCCGGTTGATCTGCAGTTGTCCGCAGGAAGCCGCTTCATGCTGGGTCCTTGTATCTAATGCTGCGTCTATGCCGCCTCCTCCCCAGGAGAGCCCCGGCGGGGTTGCCAGGTTGGCCCGACAAATTGGCTGAACTGTCCCCGATTGGCTCAGATTTTGCACAGAATTGTGGGATTTATAAGCCGGCTTGCTTTAAAGGTTTTTTCCCTCGCCTATGAAATCATGCGAGGTGAATAAGAAATACGTCTTTCCGGTTGAATTGCGAAGATGGATTTCCTCTGATGCAGAAATAAGCATATCTGTTTCCATAGTGATTTCATTTTAAACAGAAGCATGCTGGTCATTTAATCTTTGTTTTTTTTTTTTGCTTTGCTTTTTGCGCTAGTGTACCGTGTACTGTATGTTAATTGGTTAACAGGATAATAAGAGAGCCATTTTAAATTACACACAGGGGACATGTTTGGTTGTGAGGACCGGGACAGGGTGTGAGACAGAATCACTCCCATGAGAGGGACACATGAATGAAAATATGGCAATGACACGGTCATATCTAGCGGGCCTTGAACCAGACACGCGCCCTTGAGCGAGAAAATATGACAGGGGGAGGGTGGGCTGACACGCGCGCAGATTCAGAGCAACTGACAAAACCGAAGCACGTCCTGCACCAGGGGATTGTGGGTAAGTGCTCGAAGTGGCGTTCAGCGATGCGTCGCATGTCGTCTGGACGAAACATATGGCGGGAGTCTCCGTTCGGGTGTGCCGTTTCGATTTCGCGCGTGCTGATAAACGCGGCTTAAAACCACGAACGCAGTCGATTTCAGGTGCGTCAGTAAAGGAGAGGGGGTTGTGTTGTCGTTCATAATGACGGTGAGCTGAACAGTTAAGTGAGTGCTTTTAATACTTGGATAACCCGGCTCACTCGGGTAAATCAGTGCTGACTGATTGGTTCAAGTTTAAAGTGCTTTCTGGCTCGTTTTATCTGCTAATGGGGAAAAACACAAAGAAGAGAGATTGCGAAGCGCAGGATCTGTGCCCTCGAAGGTTAAAAATCATTATAACCTCATTAAAGGAACGGATGGGTGTAGCTTTGAGCTGGTGTTTCTTTTTAAGCAGTTTGAGCAACAGTTCTGTCCAGTCAGCTCAGGAAATGACACGAACTCTGATTATTGATCTGAGAAACAGGCACATCACGGAGCCTTTCGATGGGTTAGTCAAATGTCAGCCGCGTCAGTGAGCTGAAAATCGGTGGGGCACAAAACTTTCCTTTAATACCACTACTACTACTACTACTACTACTACTACTGCTGTTACTACTACTACTACTACTACTACTACTACTAATAATAATAATAATAATAATACACTGCTCCTTCATATCGCGTTGGGGGACAAATTACATGTATCTGTTAAAAAGTGATAAAACAAAAACAGTATATGGATCAAACTGATACTATAAAATATTAAATTTTCCATGCTTTTGATATCTTTACAGACATTGATTGCCATTCAAAATGGTTGGGCCTTACTTGTTTTAATTTACCGCCATATTAAAGTGGGCAACTCATTTTAGAAAACCGCTTTTGCGAGCTCAAAGGAAAGGCAACATTCATCAAGTATACAAACGAGAGCACACTCATTCATTTTATTGACGTCTAAGTCAAGCGCTGTGAAATTAAAGTGTTCATTACAACAACAAAAAAAAACCAACTTCTTTCCACGAGAAGTGTACACGACCACCACCAGGCACAACACGGTAAACCCACAAAACAAGCGCCGCGTATCCCAGTGTAGGTTGGAAGGTAATCCATCTCATTCCCTGGTGGGAATTGTATTGTAAATATCCCGTCCGTGTCGTACAGGACAGCGTCATCGGTAACCGACGGGCCGCCTGCTGTGATAAAGGCGGTTTTCTCTCGAGCGTTTTTAATCTGTCCGCGTCTCTCGAGCCGCGCTCGCTATTCATCAACCCTCCGTTTATCCTCGCCGCGCGACAGAACAGTGCCATCAAACCACAAGAGGTGTCTGCGTGGGAGAGAATCCGCGATGAAGACATTGTAGCTTCGGGGGTTGTCTGCAGTGCGAACTCCTCACTGGTTTTGCAGAAAGAAAATACTTCAACAAACGAGGATAATTTAATTTGATGTCTCTTTCGGACTGAATAGCAACCCTGGATAATTTAATACGAGCATTAATAGGATTATAGACTTGAGCAAATGTTTGTTGGCTTTAAGCTGACAGATCCACTAGTACTTTCATTGGACTTTCTACACTTGGTTATTGTCTGAGTCAATCTGTATGTCTGTCTGTCTGAGTCGATGTTCTAACATATTTTGACAGTACAGCCCAACTGGGAAGTCATTGAGATGTAAACAAGTGAGCATTTTTTTCCCACTTTGTTGAATTAGGAACCTCATTCTGTTCCTTCCTTCATGCTTTAATGATCCTTAGAGTAAACAGTCAGTAACTGTCAATCACAGTGACTTCATCACCATATAATGCAGCGGAACTAAAGACAGCGTGATTATTTTTTAATGAACATGTTATCCCTGATTAAAAGTAAAAGTCCTCCCCAGTATTTTGTTCCAGTCACCTGAACTCTTCGTTCAGGAGGCAGAACTAATGAGTGAAATGAAATAGCAGAGTTAAAGGTACAACAGGTAAAACAGGTAAAACATTGTTACAAGACCATTGTAAATCCCTTCCTATCATTGAAAAAGGCTCACTGACATGTTGACTCACCCTCTCACCCTCTGTGTTTATAGTCCTTAAATTTGGGGTTCAGAATATACAGTTGACAGGCCGGCACTCTGTACCAAAACACTGTATATATGTACTATAATTCAAGCTCATTGGTTGAAAATTGGTTATAATTGCCACAGCCAATGGCGTTTCAACGTCAGCGTGTTCACAGAGAAGGGGGAGGGATAAACAGTGTTGTGGTTTGAGTGTGTTTGTTGCTCTTGACCGTCAGGAGTCTGAAATTACCTGTTGTGCCCTGCGATGGACTGGCGACCTGTCCAGGGTGTATTCCTGCCTTTCGCCCAATGTATGCTGGGATAGGCTCCAGCCCCCCTGCGACCCTGTTCAGGATAAGCGGGTTAAGATAATGAATAAATGAATATACTGTTGTACCTTTAAATGGGGGGAGAAACACATGGCAGGACTCTTACTTCCTGAACCCTGGACTTTCTATTTGTTCATGTTTTTCGGCTTTTCATACCGTCCTGGAGCTTTTGATTTGTGTTACACACTGGTCCAAGTAAAATAATTGTGATTTTGGTAGCTGTATGCATCTTATATGGTATTAAGCGCTATTTTTCCCAAGCTGTTTGTGAAACAAATTCCCACGTGACGTGTGTATGTTTCTGCATAACTATCAGATGTCAGTGCTGCATGTTCACAGAGAGCCGACCACAGGAGGGAGAGGGGGAGGGGAGCTGGGCTGTGGGGGTGAGGTTAGGGAGTTTGGACCCTAACATCATGAACAGAACGACGATGCCTTTAAACGCAGCCGGCCCCCAAGGAGGCCACAGCTGCACCCCGCTGCTCTGGGCCGAGAGGGGCGAACAGCCTGGTCCTGCCAATAAAAAAAAACCGAATGACTAATTACAAAAAAAAACAGTTACAGTACACCCAGATGGGCTGAACGGCCGTGAATAAAAAACAAAACAAAACTGTGATTCGAAGCAACGGCTATAGAGTGCACAAACAACAAGCTATCCGAAAAAAATGCCGGGGTTGTCTTTTTTTAATTCCGCCTTGGGAGACGCAGAGGGACCCACAATGCACTGCTGGCGAATCTCTCCGCAGGAGTAGCCTAGTTGCTGCTTTTTTTAAACTTTGAAGGGCGAGCGAGCGAGCGAGCTGGCAGCCGGAGGGCCGCAGCCCGGCGCCGTGCGAGCGCACAGCTGCCAGAGACAGCGGGCGGGACTCCATCGGCCTGGAACAGCCCCGCCTTCCCAGGGTGCACCGGGGCTGCGCGGGGGCAGTATCAGGTGTGCGCGCGCGGGGATCACAGACCTCGCTCCGAAACCCCCCCCCGAAAAACGAGAACTCTCGGAGGTGAACCGTGGATATTGATCACATCTGACGGCCGGAATAAGCGCCTGTCTCTGCTGTGATGACTGGGAGATGAAGTCTGCAGAGCCTGCCTTCAGATGTGACGTGGGATTCAGTTAAGTGTTCCTAAACCCCCAAATATGCTTCTCTTACCGCCCATAAGTTTGCTAAGTATGGGATTAATTGTAGTTTATCTGCATCAGGTCACTTTCAACTGTTAGGCCTATATACTCGACCCAATCCCCAGGCACGACTACATCACATAACGCAGGAAAAAACACTTCTGATATGAGCAAGATAAGATTTATGCAGATACTGGGGAAGAGACTTAAATATTACTAAATAAATAAATAAATATTACTGGCTATTATGGATAAAATGTAGTTACTGTTTTGAAGACAGATTAGCTATTAAATAAAATAGCACATTAAATACAGGGTGACTTAATTAAAAGCTGTTACATAGTATTTTCCTGTAGAAATTAGTCAAATGGACTTTATAGGATTTATAGGCCCAACAAATAATTTGTTTCTGTAGCTGACTTCAAGTTGCATGACTGGCATGACTTTAAACCCTTTGCCCGGCTTCCCTGAAACAGTGAAAAGGCTATTTTATAATAATCAGACAAGAGATATTTGTGTAGAGAAGCACAATGCCATGAGCAAACATGCACATACCAGAGTAAAATAATTTGACATGGTCTTGAGCCTCCATGTTTCGGCCAGACCATCGACCAGCATCTGAAATAAAACCTCTCTCTTCCACATTAAAATTAACCAACACTTGCTTACTTGACAGAAGGGGGGATCACCATCTCGGGATTAATTCCCGAATATTCCTAACGCTTCATTAGGCTCAGGCCTGCTGAGCGAGAGGGCCATTAAATGTGGGGAGTTTGTGTGTCACGCTCCTCAGATCAGCGAGCACCGTCCCACGGAACGCCGTTACCCAGCGGGTAATGAGAGTGGAGACAGAGTGGAGAGGATTACTCATTAAGTGACGGTTGACGTTACGCATCTAAAGGGATGAGTGCGCCGTAACCATGCCGGGACGATGCGCCCGGCGCCAGGGCAGAACCACTGGAGCCCCACGCTGATAACCCTGTGGTGTGTCCTTTACTGTTATTGTTGTCTGTACACTGTCTAAAGCAGCGGTGTCAAACCCCAGTCTGTGTATTATCCTAAACCAGGGGCGTCAAACCCCAGTCCTGGAGGGCCTGCAGGTTTAACTTAAGCCTATGTACCTATAGGCTACTGCCCCAGTGAACTGTACCTTTTCAGGCAATTTTCCAGGCTTTATTTCTGAGAGTGATGTAGTCTCAGGGCATAAATCCGGCACACAAGTCCTTTTTTTTTAACGAGCGTTTGTTCAGACTCCCGCAGAAACACGCTGCTTCAGCCTGCAATGATAATCACCCAGAGTGCGTAAGCACAGCGCGCTTCGATGTCCCGGTGACACGCGCAGCGTCGTGCGCGAACGCGTCGGCGTCTCTGAGCTCTGAGACGCGCGCGTCGTCAGGGAGCCCGAGGAGCCGGGCGCGTGCGCTTTTTCCTCCGCCCGACGGAACATCGCTCTGTCACGGCCGGGAAGAGACGGGGGAAGACGGAGCGACTCAAACCGACAGACGCGGCTGCAGCAGACGCGACCTTGAGCGTCCTCGTCTGTTCCGAGCGCACCTGTCACCTGCGCTTCCAGCAGCAGGACTCACGCGAGGGAGGCGTCACGCGCTGAACCGCCGCGCGTGAATCTGGGGCAACGCAAAATCCGCCACACGCTACAATAAGAGGACATGAATCAGCATTAGCGAATGTAGTTATCACCATGAATTAATTGATGTACAAATACAGTAATTAAGCATTCAATTATTTTTTTATTAGTTGCATAATCTGTTAACCACTAATGAATTAGTTACAGGAATATTTATACATTAGTAAACCATGGGATAAACAAAACAAATACTGTATATTGACCGCTTTGTTCCTTCCAATATGAATTGGCATGAACTAATGTAGTTGCTAACATGATGTATGAATACACAAACGAAGCTGTACAGATTAGCTTCTCAGTCGTTAGCTAGTGAGCAAACAATCGGTGTTCTGAGTGACAGTAATTCATGCAGACATGATAAAAAATGGCAAAAAAATGTTTCAAAGAAATTAGTTTGCGTACAGTAACATCAAATGTTAATAAAACATCAAACGATACTGTCTCCCCAACATTTCTCAAATGGGCACCTGTTAACCTGAACTCCAGGTTGGTGATGCAGTAGCACTCAAACCCACCACAGAGTGGACCTCACAGATCTGACACAGGTAGTGTCTGTAGAGTCGCTGAACCACTTTTGAAGGCACAACCAGCTCAGAAATATGAACTAAACTGCATGATTTCTTCATTTTGAAATGGCCCATTTAGCCAATCATCCACCTCTCCTAGAGCCGAGATGGCTCCATTGTTGCGCAGCAGGTAATCATTTCTGCAGCGCAGCAGTAATTAGAGCTGTAACGGGGGGAAACTGGACTCCATCACGGCTCTTAGCACACAAAAATAGAAACGGAAGAAAAGAGTTGATTTATTCACACTTTAAATGGAAACCTAAGTCACACACATGAACCTGGTGCTGTAGAGAGAGCTGGCAGTGGAAGAAACCAGAAGCATACTATCAAGCAATACAACAATGATGCAAAAAGACAATGATGTATTAAGACAATGACACAATAATTCAATAGTACAATAATGCAATGGTGTAATGATACAATGATAAAATGCTAATATGAAGCTGTACAGGCGTAGGTTCAGTTCTGGGGAAATGAAGGTCGATCGGAGACACCGTCGATTTCATTTGTAACGATCACAAACTGACTAATTAAAATGAGCCCTTCAGACGTTCAGAGACCCCAGTTGGCTCAGGTAGATCAGTGCAGAGTTTTAATCGCTCCACTTCTCTGCAGTGGTCTTTAGCTCAATCAGCTAAAAAATACAACAAAGAGACTTTCTAAAAGCCTCGGATACTGTCTTGGAAAGGTTTAGTTCTGGGGAACAAATCTGTTATTTGGGGGGAAAAGGCATGTTGCTTAGTAACGCATGAAAGCAAGGCAAGGCTACCAAACATATCTGCTGAAAACCGATCGCCATGGAGACGGAGTGTGAGGACACGATGAAAGCTGGGCAGAGACGGGAGGCCTGGCCATCGGCTCACAGTAAGGCTTTGCACTGCATGCTGGGCAATTGGACAGCGATCTGGAGGATGATGGGAAAGGCCCAGCTGTCTTGAGGTACGGACCAGAGGTCGACCTTCCTCAGCTGCTGCCCCTGTAAACACACAGCCCCCCCTGGAGGTGAGGTATCGCCCGGGCTCACGTTGCCACGGACGTTTTAGGAGATCGGTTCCGTGGCAACAGGCTGTGCCGAGGACCTTGAGCTGTGGGAGAGGGCAGATGTGTTCAGGGAAGTACTTTTTCACACAGAGAGCGGCCCCTGTGGGGAAAAAAACCAAAAACACTTTTCAATGTCAGAATGTTACTAGTGATACCTCACCTCCAGGGGGACGCTGTGTGTCGTTTACAGGAGCAGCAACTGTGGAAGGTCGACCTCTGGTTCCGTACCTCAAGACAGCTGGGTCTTTCCCATCATGCCGTAGCTTCTGTCGGATTACCCAGCATGCAGTGCGAAGCCTCACTCTGAGCTGATGGCCGAGCCTCCTGTGCTGCTGCTGTCTCTGCCCAGCCTCCATTCTCTCCGCCTCCCCCGCCCTCTTTAGCAACTCGAGGTCCTCGTCGCAGTTTGTCCTCAAAGGTCTGTGGGAATGTTCGCCAAAGAGGAAATAGAGATGGGCTAGGCCGGGTCAGCTGCTTATTCAAAAAAAGTTTGTGTCGGGAATTCGAAATGGCAGGCATTATATAAAACACAAATCGATGCGGCATTTCGAAAAGCCTGGTCTCTCTTGCGTCACTCTGGTGCTCCCATGGCGCCGGTGGGGTATTGTAAATTAAACCTTCATCCATTATGGAGTAATTACCCGACGGCCATTTGCAAATGGAAGCTGCTTCGGCGGCCACTCTGCGTAATGGCCGCCATCAGGATGACTCAGCGTATATTAGTCCCATTATATGTCAGAGGAGGAAAATCAGTGCGTCTCTGATTGCTACCTTCACTTAATTTTCTCCTCCCGCTGAAGAACGCTCCTCGATGAATCAAGGAAGGTCCCCCATCTTAGTCCATCCAGCCTCCTTCACGCAGATCATTACTGGTCTTGGCCGCCCTTCCATTTCGGAAGACAATGTATGCAGAATGTTTTCAGCCTACGCACTGCACAAAACTTTTAAACTGAGCATACGGATTATTACGAATGAACCTTTACTGAATGTTGAAATAATTTGAAAATGCCACACGGTGTATGGACGTCCATCCAAACTCATTTTTTGTTTCGCATATGCACCTGTTAACCAAATGTGACTTTAGCTGTTGTCGGGTAAATAGTTTTGATTATTGGCATTGAGACCCAGGCAAAACCATTTGTAAATTATTTGAGCAAACTTGCATTGTCCACATAACTGAAGTAGCCTGCTGCGTTTTAATCATGTGGATTGCTATCTGTTCTGTCTCTATCACTGCCCCCCCTCCCAAAAAACTACACCGAGAGTTTATTACTTCATGGCTTGGGAATAGGAACACACACATTTTGAAATCATTGACTCATTGACCTAACTGAAATCATCGATTGAAAATCTCAAAGTTGATACGCAGATAATGGTTGTTGAATCTTTATGGTTGAAATCTGCATTTGTAGAAATAATTCCAGCTTTGAGCAGAAACCAACACTCTGCGATTTGGTTTTATTCCATGGAACACATGCTTGTTGAAGGTGCTAGTTGCAACTAACTGTATTTAGCAACTGTTTGCCTACAAGTATCACTTTTGTTGTTAGAAGCAGAAGGAAAGTCTTTCTTTAGTGGTATACAATAACTGAGCTTGAGTACCTCTTAGAATGTTCATGTTTGGTCACCTTAGAGACTAAAATCATGAATCTTTTGATGACAATATCATACTGCTCAGTCCCGTTCCTAACAACATAAGGACACTTTAATCACTAGATTGCCAGTTCTGTCTCCCCCAGTTTCCAGCTTCCAGCTGTGCTCCTCTGAGGGAAAAGTTCTCCCCCCTTTTGTTTTAAGCAGATGAAATGCGGCCCTTCCTTGGCTTGGTTGGCTTATTCACACCAACACTCATAGGGAGTCACGTTAGTGGAGTTTGGGGGGTTGATGCTGCTGCTGCTGAGTCTTGGATTCTGCCTTATAGCTGCTCTGGCAATTTTCCTAATTTCCCATCAATGATTTCAGGAAGATTTATCTGCCTTCAGGTCTTTGGACTTTCCTTTCAGTTTTGTGGATCTTTTGGGAGACACATGCTGGGATTTGGCACTTTCTTTCATTATTTTCTCTTGTGACTGGTACCTGTCTTTATCAATATTTTTATTATAATATGTTTTTTTGTCTGCTTGTTATTTCAGCGTGTTTGTGTTTATTCTACCCTGTTCAGACCCGTCACTCTATGCCCAGGATGTCATCAACGGTAACACTTTCTCAGACTCGGGTAAAAGTGTGACACAAAGCTGGATACGTTTCGGCGTAAAACCGGCACCGGAGTCGACAGACAGCTACCTCCAGCACAGGGAGCCCACAGCCGTGAGTCTAATGCAGCCTGACAACGTTCTTGTACAGAAATTAAAATACGGAATCACGACG
Organism: Conger conger; assembly: GCF_963514075.1. Classification (NCBI taxonomy): domain Eukaryota; kingdom Metazoa; phylum Chordata; class Actinopteri; order Anguilliformes; family Congridae; genus Conger; species Conger conger. Next base: position 1,765,411 of record NC_083761.1, on the reverse strand, counting down.
TGATGCCGAATGTCCTGCGAAGTGAAGGATTATGGGGCTGTGCCTGGAGAGTAATCTGTGGAGGTAAACACTACATCATCCGGTCTCATTTCATCACCGTCAGCCGCCTGTGCCGTTCGCACAGTAAAGGCAGAGGGGGCGGGCCGTTTCCTGTGCAGGGATAATGGCGTAAGTAGCACCAGCGTCTCCCTTTGGAACGCCACGGTTCATAATACATCTCCTCTCCGCCAATCACCTTCAATTTCCAGCACAATAGCCACGCCATTACAAAGGCTTTCATTTCCTTGACAACGGGTGTGCAGTTTTTATACCAGCTGCCGTGTGTGTCTGAGGGGAAAAAAAGGACCTGGTTCTTCCTTGCCAGTGTTGCCCTTGGCTTGCTCTTGTCGGGGGTTAGACCAGAGGCTTCTGTCAAGTCTGATAATTGTTTATAATCAATATATTTATTTTCAGAAAGGACCTATGATGCCATCATCTTACAAAGCGCCACCCAGCCTGATGCAAAGCTAAATGCAGTAAACTCACTTACAGAAACATTCACGCTTGTTCCCCGAATGTTCAAATTCATCAGGGCCCTGTTCCACAAAGCAGGAGTGTAGCTGGCTACCTGCACCAGTACTGTAAGGTTATGAGCAGCCTGGTGAGGCTTCAAGTACAGTAGGGTTCATGTCAGACTTTATTCACATACGCAATTATTTTACATTCTGATACTTTTCTTGGCTCGATTGATCTTGCCAGGTGCAATTGACCAGAAGGACCAGAAGGTAGGGTTTGCACCTTTTGAGAGTATTTAATCGGTTCCAATACACCAGACAAGCTCAGTAAAGCATGGAAAAGTATTTGAATTCACCAAGGTCTGGTCCACAGACTAATCTAACGCCTGTCAACAACGAATGTGGACGATACAGAAATATTTTTGTGTCTTTACTCTTCGCTAGTGGCTAACCTTATCCCACATTAGCTAATTAAAAAAGACTTGCACTACAATGTGCAGGGTGCCTCAGATGAACGGGCTTCTGGTGGAGGGTAGAAACTAGGACACCGCCACAGGCAGAGGGGGCAGATCTCAGGCAGGGACCAAAACTCCCACCGCTCATCTTTCCTCTCTGAAACTTCTGAATCTGCAGAATCATTCAACTATATTTATACTGCAATTGCTATGTAATTAGTATGTAATTACTACAATATCTGCAATATGTGCACAGTCATGTGGACCAAATGCATGCATCTCAGATTCTGCATTATTAATCAATGCATCTTTTGCTTCAGAAAAGAATATATATATATATATAGAAGAATATATTCAGTGCACAGATCATTACACATTTCCACAGCAGTTATTACAGAAATACTCTATTATCCCATATTTCTGCCCTGAGGGGATTCAGTGACAGGAGAGGAAATGAAAATATATTGCCAGCTAGAGTGCTAGCTAGTAATCACGCATGCACACACACACACAGACACTATTTCTATGTTCACGCTAACCCTCCGAGTTTGGACAATCATTGCATTTGTTTGGCCAGTGTGTCAGCTTGTCATGAAGCTGAAGTTTGCTACAAATTCTACATGCCAGTTCTGTCACAAATGTCTTCTTAATTTCAAGGTTGCTTTGTGTTGTTATGCTTTCAATCAAATCCAATGTCCATCTGACAATCCCATGATGCATCATCCACAACATGACTCATGAACATGAGTCTCTGAATCTGACTACTGCATGCTGCAATGTGTAATGGACAGGGCTGCCCAACCCTGCCCCTGGAGATCTACCGTCCTGTAGGGTTTCACTCCAACCCTAACAAAGCACACCTCATTCAACAGCTGGAGCAGGGCTGCCCAACCCTGTTTCTGGAGATCTTCCATCCTGTAGGTTTTCACTCCAACCCTGACAAAGCACACCTCATTCACCAGCTAGAGATTTGCTTTTCACTGAGCTGCTAATCAGTAGAATCAGAAACCTTCAGGATGGCAGATCCCCAGAGCAGTAACTCGTATTGAAGTTAAGGAGGCTTTGTACATACAGTATATCTGACTTTGTAGATACCGTAAATCGTAAGCAAAGGTAGATTCACTGGGGTGTGTTCTGCGGATACATGGGCTTCTCCACTTCAGAGTTATTCAGTCCCAAATTACAAGATCATCGGCCAGTCACTGCACACAATAAATCACTATTTGTGTGACTGACAAGCCAATAAGTGTCATTTAGCAATCGCTGGGCACCATTCAAGTTTCCAACTTGAACGTGTCGGTCGGCTAGCCCTGAAATACGGGAAAAAATCCTGAGACGTGCGTAAAATATTTTCACCCCTGCAAAAGTGATTGAAGTGTTTTATTCCGTGATTGGCTGCTTATTATTTCCGGTGAAGTGTGCCAGCCAATGAGAGTGAAGCTATGTTATTTACATATTGTCAGGGGTCAGGGGGGGGCTGTGGGGTGAACAATTACTTTTCCTGCTGAAAAAAACTGCTCAAGCTAAGTATTGAAACAGATGGTGGCTGGTATGCCAAGCTGGGCAGAGCTGCAGTTTACACCAGGGTTTACAACCCTCATGTGACCTTCATGTTGCTGTGCTTTCACATTTTATTGGCGAGGACGGGCGAGAATTACAGTTACGTTTGTCCCAATCAGCTTCCCCGTATTTGGAGTTCGTTTCGGGTACTTTGGCCGGGGAGGGGTGCAAACCCGGCCCGCATCCCTGCTTGGCAGCGGAAGACTCCGGTTGAGTTAAGTACACGCAGCCTAAGTGCACGGTCAGCGGATATGTTCCCTGTATGTAGGCCGCCTCGCAGAAAGTGCCGTCTAACGCAGATCTCATCAGAGAGGAGGCTAAATCAGGAGCCCGCTACAGATCTCAGCTGCAACGTCGCCCAATCACGTAATGGACTCAATCTTTCACGGTCCCCGTTCGCCGCAGTCCTGCGCGTGATTAATTACAGCTGCGGGACGGTGGGTTCTGTGGGGGGTGCAGATATCCAATGAGCTAATTGGGTCAAATGGGCCAGGAAGGAAAGTTTTTGGGACGGCGTCCAGGATGTACATTATCCCCGATGAATTAATGCGACACGGTTCTGCAGTTCGGCCCGCAAGTGTTAAGGGAGCGCACAGAGACTGGAGAGGCACAAGGCCCTGAATTTCAAGCTACACCCCTGCTGGGTCCAACAGTCTCTGGGCTCAATCTCTTATGTTTATGTTTCTTTTCGAACGGGGTCTGCCTTTAAGGACATTCCAACCCCTGAAGTGTTCCTTCGAGGAGCTAGAAGTGGAAGTTAGGAACTCCCCGTCTTTCTATTCGAGCAAAAGAAACATGAAAACATGAGCGCACCTTCTCACTCTGCCACACATCTGCCACGTCTGTAACTGACGTGGCTTTGAACTGCTGTTTGAAGGAGCGAGCACATTCTATTTGCCTAATTCATGTTTTCTCAATTCCCCCCGTCTTCACTTCTTCTTCTAGCCTCTTTTTGTGAGTGATTGGATAGAACCTCTGACTTCACACACAGTATACCGGTCGACCAACACGGATCAGATGTTCTCTCTCAGAGTAAAATGTAATCTATACAGAACTGATTTAACACTGTGCATAAACACGACTGCACCATTGCATCACGTCTGTAATGCGCATTATGTGCTTGAAAGGTCCGGAGTGAAATTGCATCAGTGTCATCTTTTCTCAGAAGAGCTGAGGAACCACAGTGGCCTCTGGTTCTCTTCGTTTAGTCCTCTTAAAGGGTCGAACGCTTGGCCCGTACCCTGCCCGCGGGCGCGATGCACGCCCTCCCGGAGGATCCAGCGTTCACCACACGAGGAACGCGGTCTCGTACTCCACGTTTCAGCGGCTGAAAAATAAAACCTCCTCACGCGGACTCTACTGGTGTAGAGAGGCGTGTGGGAGGATAGTGGGTCTGTGCAGCGGCTGAAGCTTTCAGAACCTGCCCGTCTCCTGTCTGTGACGCCCAATTTCACAGCTGGGGTTGCTTAACAACCCCCCGCCCCCCCCCACTCTCGTTTTCCCTCTCTCGTTTTCCTTCATACTCGTTAATATAATTGGGGCGAAAAAGAGCCACCGGTCGACACACCCCGAAATCCAGACGAGAAACTGTCCCGGAGAGAGGAGAGGCCCATCCGCTCCTGACTCACAGGGGAAACAAAAACCAAACAAACGAAGTCTAACAAGCTGCAACCGCAGTTATATTAAAGTGTTCTTCTCGATACTCTGACTGGAGTGGTCGATATCGCGGAGAGGACTGTCTGCGTGTCTGTGCGGTGTGGGCAGTGTCTCTGTTTCACCTCATCTGCATTTCCTCCCAGGGAATCATTTTAATTAGTTGGCTGTTAAACAAAAATTTTAACATTTAGTTGTTTCTTTTAGGCCTGCAGTATATTAGGTGAAAAGCACAATGAGCTGTAAAGAAGTTTCAATATAGGGAAAAGATTATTTTCATATTCTGTACTAGTCTTAATTCAAAATTTGTTCTTGAGTTCAATATTTCATGGAAATCTGACTTTTCTGACCAGCTAGGTGTTGTAATGAATTAGCCAAGAATTTTAATGGAAATACTA